>NW_012267223.1:3989046-3991991 GCF_000151885.1 Dipodomys ordii
TGAGCCACAGCACCACTTCCGGCTTTTTCTTTTTGCTTATGTGGTGCTGAGGAATCGAACCCAGGGCCTCATGCATGCAAGGCAAGCTCTCTACCACTGAGCCACCTTCCCAGCCCCCACTTCTCGTTTTTGAATGGTTAAATGGAAACAAGCCTTACAGGGACTTTCCTGCCCAGCCTGGTTTCGAACCACAATCCTCCTCCCAAGTAGCTAGGATTACAGGCTTGAGCCACAGGCGCCCGGCTTGCATTAAATTTTCAAAAGGTTGATTTGCCCATGCCAGTTGGCACTCCTTAGCACCTTCTCAAAATAGAAATATGACTTGCTTTCGGTTTTCTTCTATTCACCACTAGCAGCCCTGACTCTCCAGGTCTAATCTTCTGAAGTCCAGGCACCACAAACAAGGAGTGGGAGTTTCTGAGTGGGAGTTCAAGGACAGTTAACTCTCCAGCTCTTTGGGGGCTGGTAATCATGAATAGTTTGTACTTTACCTCCCAGCTCAGTACATCACCCAGTCATTTTCCAGGAGTAGCTCTAAGAGAACTATTGGCAAAGAATTAGATCTAAGTTGGAAGGTAGAATAAACTGCAGGGCATTTGTTGATTTTATCCAAACATGCTATCTCCTGTTCCATGATTAATGATAGTCTACATTCTAGAATGTTCTAATATTTTCAGGGACTTTCCAATTTTTTTATTCCATGGAACACGTGGTTAGTTGGTTTTGTTTTGAGACAAGTTCTCACTAGGTAATCTGGGTTGGGCTTGAACCTGAGATCCTACTGTATCGACTTCCTAAGTGCTGAGATTACAGGTGTGCACACCACATCCTCTTTAGGATATTAAAAAAAAAAAAGGATGAGGAAGAAAGGGAAAAAATGACAGAAAGAGTGACAGAAAAAGAAAGAGAGAGAGGGAGGGAGGAAGGGAGGGAAGGAGGAAGGGAAGGGAAGGAGAGAAGGGAAGGGAGAGAGAACGGAAAGGAAGAAAGGAAGGAAGGAGGGAGGGAGGGAGGGAGGGAGGGAGGGAAAGAAGAAATAGAGAAGGAAGAAAGGGGGGAAAGAACAGACAGAGGGAGAAAGAAAAACAGAAAAACAAAAAAGAAATCAACATAGGAACTGCCCAATGGCTACTTAAAGTTAACAAATACAAAATGTATAAAGAACCCAATGCAGCCCCAGTGGCTCACACCTGTAATTCTAGCTACTTAGGAGGCTAAGATCTGAGGATCCAGGTTCAAAGCCAGCCTAGGCAGGAAAGTCCATCAGATTCTCATCTCCAATTAACCAACCACCAGAAAACCAGAAGTGGTGCTGAGGTTCAAAGTAATAGAGCACTAGCTTTGAGCAAAAAGAGTTCAGGGACAGCACCCAGGCCCTGAAGTTCAAGCCCTATGACCAACAACAAAAAGAAAGGAAGAAAAGAGAAAATGGCAACATACACTGTAATCCAGTATTCTAGTAATGTCACAACTACCCTGCCAGAGTGACTTCCACAGATCACACCTGGGAAACAGCAGGCTTTAGGGGGTAAAGAATTCAAGAGTGGGGCTGGGAAGGTGGCTCAGTGGTAGAGTGCTTGCCTTGCATGCCTGAGGCCCTGGGTTCCATTCCTCAGCACCACATAAGCAAAAAGAAAAAAGCCAGAAGTGGCGCTGTGGCTCAAGTGGTAGAGCGCTAGCCTTGAGCTGAAGAGCTGAGGGACAGCACCCAGGCCCAGAGTTCAGGCCCCACAACCGGCAAAAAAAAAAAAAAAAAGAATTCAAGAGTTTGGATTCTAGGATTCTACTCTGACTCTGGGGGTCCTAGCCAGTCCTCAACCTCCCCAAACACAAGACCTCCAGATACGTAAAACTTTAAGCCCTCCCTTATGCAAAAGGAAGGAAATGTACTTATAACCTGACATATGTAAAGGAAACCCTGCACTAAAACAATAAAGTAATTTAAAAAAAAAGATTGCCTTCCTCATTTCCATCTCCCTTTTTTATTTTTTTATTTTTAGGGGGAAGAGGGCAGTACTAGGACTTGAACTCAGAGCCTGGGCACTGTTCGTGAGCTTTTTACTCAAGGCTAGCACTCTATCACTTGAGCCACAATACTCCACTTCCATCCATTTGAGTAGTTAATCGGTGTCTCATGGGCTTTCCTGCCCAGGCTGACTTCCAACCAAAATCCTCAGATCTCAGCCTCCTAAGTAGCTAAGATTACAGGCATAAGGCATTGATACTTAGCCCATCTTCACCTTTTTCTTTCCCCTTCATGGGGCTTGAACTCAGGGCCTGGGTGCTGTCTCTGAGCTTCTTTGTGCTCAAGGTTAAAAAGTTCTACCACTTGGGCCACAGGGCCACTTCCAGCTTTTTCTGAGTGATTTGTTGGGGAGTCTCACAGACTTTCCTGCCTGGGCTGACTTCTAACCATGATCCTCTGATCTCAGCCTCCCAAGTAGCTAGAATTACAGGCCACCTCTTAATTCCTAGGGAATCAATGAACTATGTTACTAAAGTTGAGCTTCTTGGGTCAAGGGTGAGAAACTGTCATTCCCCCACAATGAAAAAAACTACAAGAAAAATCCACTCGAAGGAAAACAACAGTCCTCCTCCCCTGCCACCAAGAGCCTCAAAAAGGGTAGAGGCTGGGTGAGGCGGGGCACCATTGTCAACTGTGGCGCTTCCCTCTGGAAGGCTGGAGCTGGAGGACCTTGGGTTCGAGGCCTGCCGGGTCTGTGGTGGAGCGAGAGATCCTGTCTCCAAACCCAGAGCGGGTGGGCGAGCGGGGAAGGGACGTGAAGGACGAGTAGGCCCGCGTGCATTCCCCTAGTCGCGCACCGGTGGACGGGGGGGCCGGGCTTTGTGCGCACCCGGCACTCGGGGCAGGAGCTCACGACGTGCGGGGACAGGACGGGGGGCGCGGCCACGGACCCGAGCGCGGCACCGAAGGCCTCCCGGGC
>NW_012267223.1:3992216-3999268 GCF_000151885.1 Dipodomys ordii
GGGGCGCGCGCCCGGGAGACAACGGTCTCCCGGCGGGGGGGAGAGGGGGTCCCCGAGTCTGCGCGCGGGGCAGCGGCGTTGGCGGCCCCCGGCCCGGGGAACAACTGAGGCAGGGATCCTTTGTTGGACGAGGGACACCCCCTCCCTCAGCCCCCAAGGACCAAAAGAACCGAGGGCTGGAGACATGGAGGAAGGAAGCGGCCAAAGGCGGGGGGGGGGAGTCAGTCCCCTCCCCCGAGTCCCCCCACGAAGGGGGTCCCCCTGAAGCTCTGGGTGCACACACACCCCCGACTCTCCGCGCCTCCGGAGAGAATCCAGAGGACGTGGAAGGCCGGGCCCCACGCCCCCTTGCTCCCTAATTTCGGGCCACGGGCCTTGGCGTACTTACCGGGGCCCGGGGCCGGTCTGGATCGCCCGCGTCCTTCC
This sequence comes from Dipodomys ordii, assembly GCF_000151885.1. Taxonomy (NCBI): domain Eukaryota; kingdom Metazoa; phylum Chordata; class Mammalia; order Rodentia; family Heteromyidae; genus Dipodomys; species Dipodomys ordii. The sequence continues at coordinate 3,992,643 of NW_012267223.1, forward strand.
TTCCCAGCCCCCTCCTCACTTGGAGTCTCCTCCTCCGGGGGCCGCAGCCATGTCCATTACTGGCAACTCGAAAGGGGGCTTGCCTCGCTTCCCGGACCACAGGGCGCAGGCCCACACACGCTAAAGTTCCAGGCGCCGATTGGCCAGAATTCGCGAGGGGCGGAGAATCCCAGCTTCTTATTGGCCAGGGCGCGTGCCGGGCTGTAGTCGCGACCGCCCCTCTGATAGCCTGGCGGAATCCTATGTTAATACCATTAAGGTCTTAACAGTGCCAGCTCTGGTCTGTTGTGTTCCAGGTCAGAGGCGAGGATCTGACCATAGCTTTTGCCCTGATTCGTTTTCATTAAAAAAAAAAAAAAATTACCCTCGAATGTTCCCTTTCTTCCCTCTTTCCCCACACTATTCTTAAAAGAAGCCTTCTATTGGGCAGGTGCATACCTGTAATCCTATGAGGCTCAGAGCTGAGATCTGAGACTGGTGGTTCGAAGCCAGCTCAGGGAAACAAAGTCTGCGAACTCTGTCTCCAAGTAACAAGCAAAAATGTCAAGCTGCAAATGTGGCTCAAGTGGTAGAGTGCCAACTGTGAGCAAGGACGCCTAAGGGACAATCTGTAGCTCTGAATTAAAGTTCTGGAAGGAAAAAAAAAAGTCCTTTGCCCACTCTCTCCTTTCTTTTAAGTTCCTTCTCCATGCAGGCAGCAAATGCCTAGAGAACAGTTTTGGAGGGAAATTTCCCTCAGGACTAACAAAAGCTGGAGACTCTAAGATGATATTGCAAATTTCACCCTTAGCTTGGTTGAAATCTAAAGGGAAAAACAAGTTGAAAAAAATGTTTTTAAGATAATTAGCAAAATCTCCTGGGAGATCTCCTTTGGGAAAACAAAGCAAACCTCTGTCAGTATTTACTTATGTTTTCCCAGAGATCTAAGTCTGGAAGACTTTTTTTCTTCTTCTTTCTCAAATCTGTTTATAAAACTGGAAAGGGGTCACTGCTGGTCCTGGGAAGTAAAAGCCCCTTCCCCTTATTTATGAATTTAATCATGTAATTAAAATTCTTCATAGCTGAACAAGATGGTATTTTACTACCTAACCAGGGGGAAATAAAAAGCCATTTTATTGGTTGGTTTTAACTGTGTCTAAGCCAGTTTAATGGTTGTGCACACCCCAAATCTTCAGGCTATCTTTGCAAATAGACAAATCTAAACCTTCATTTGATCTGCAAAACTCTTTATAAATTGACTCAGACATACATTTTCAGGGCTGATTCTTCACAGGCAAACTACATAGATGTATTAGTCTCTTAAACATGTCAGAGAACTTCCCATCTCTGCTTCTTTGCCCAAACTTTCTCTGTGCTTTTAAAGTTCTTTCCACTAATAAAGTCAGCATTCAAGTACACACCCTAAAGGTATACCTTAAGCTCTCCCTTTAGAACATCTTCCCTGACCTTTTCAAAGTTACTATGTATTAGGTATACAAAGGGGGATGTTTGTGAACATATATGCAATATACTCTGATTAAACACAACCCCTCCATCTCTCTTTCACACCTCCCCCATACTTTTAACTCATTGACTCTATTTAGTGCTGTGCCTTCTCTTTTGTGTTTCTATTGCCACAGTATAAAAGATGTAAGTAGCCGGGCCTGGGCACTGGTGGCTCCTACCTGTCATCCTAGCTACTCAGGAGGCTGAGATCTGAGGATCACGGTTCAAAGCCTGCCTGGGCAGGAAAGTCTGTGAGATTCTTAGTTCTAATTAACCACCCGAAAACTGAAAGTGGCACTGTGGCTCAAGTGGTAGAGTTCTAGCCTTGAGCTGAAGAGCTAAGGGACAGCGCCCAGGCCCAGAGTTCAAGGCCCACAACAACAACAAAGTAAGTAAACAGCATGGTTATTTATGGAAGATTTCAAATTTCCTCAGGACAGCTGGCTTTCCTGGAATCATACTTGGTGCCTTGTGTCTGTTCAATGTTTAGTTGCACTGAACTAGTCAGTTGCCTGTGTCTTGGGTCTTTCTACTTCATCCAGTAAGAGCTGTGTGAATAGTGCCCTTGTCTACACTGACCCTAGGCTCCTCTAACCATGCTTACTTCTCTGCTCCTTCGGGCTTCCTGAATGTCACTCAGTGAACTTAGACTGAATGTCTGCCAATTTCGGGGGTTGTGCAATATATTTTCACTCTTGACTATTATTTCCTGTCAGACGAAAGCTTGCAGAAGCAGTAAATCAAATGGCTTGAGTTAGAACCCATCGAAGTATCCATTTAAAAATGGACTTTGGGGGCTGGGAAGGTGGCTCAGTGGTAGAGTGCTTGCCTTGCATGCATGAGGCCCTGGGTTCGATTCCTCAGCACCACATACGCAAAAAATGCCGGAAGTGGCGCTGTGGCTCAAGTGGTAGAGTGCTAGCCTTGAGCTGAAGAGCTGAGGGACAGTGCCCAGGCCCTGAGTTCAAGCCTCATGACCAACAGAAAAAAAAAAAAAAGAAGAAGAAGAAGAAGAAGAAAATAAAGGCCTCTGGCTAGCCTTTCTGGGGTTCTGAGGTCCCTATTGCTGTATCTTGCTTGCTGGCTGTTTAACGACCTCAAATAGAGGTACAACCTTTCCTTTTTCTGAAAATTTCCCCAGCTCTCCCAAGAGGACTGTGATAAGAGGACCAAGGCCTGCCAGGGGATATCTCTCAGCTGTTTTACCTGGTCTCTTCCTCTTAGCATTCCTACAAGGAAGAACCACACCCTCCTTTCCTCAGGGTAGTTCTCAGTCCCTCCCCTTCTGCCTATTCATGCGATTCAGTTGTGGAGACCTTAGCTGGTGTTATTCTCTATGGCAGAAATACCTTTCTGGCTTCTTTGCTTTCTGGGTGGCTCCTTAAGATCCTTTACGATTAGGTAGCCTTGTCCCTGCTATTTTCTTTGAAAGCTCTGGGGACAACTGGATCACCTTTCTTACCACATCATTGATGTCTTTGACAGGAAAGTGGTATCAATAATGCATGACTGTGAATCACCTCTCCTACCTCCTGCCAGCTGAGGACAACACCAGGAGCCTCTCAGACCATTCATTACACAGTATCAAAATAGGAGGCGGAAGGACTGAGTGCAGCCAGCCGTGAGTGGCTTTCCTTACCTGGGAAGAGAAGGCAGTTACCAGCAAATGAGAAAGGATGCGTTTTAAAAGAGAGAAGAATGAAGAAAGACCCAAGTGGCCTGGAGCAGGGAAAAGTTGAAGAAAGTTTGAAGAAGGAGGGGAAAAAAGCTTTAAAGTAGACTAAGAACTGCTTTGGGCTAATTAGATGAGATGACTTTCCCTGATTATTCTGCTGCTGTAAAACAACTTGAGAACCTAACAGATAAAGAATTTCCTTAGTCTGGGAAGGTGGCTCAGTGGTAGAGCGCTTGCCTTGGATGCCTGAGGCCCTGGGTTCGATTCCTCAGCACCACATAAGCAAAAAGAAAAAAGCCAGAAGTGGTGCTGTGGCTCTAGTGGCAGAGCGCTGGCCTTGAGCTGAAGAGCTGAGGGACAGCGCCCAACCCAAAAAATAATAATAATAATAATAATAATTTCCTTAGAAGACAGGAGGCGGAGAAGATTCGTGAAATGTGAGATTTTTAAAGGTTGCTTATAATTTCTGTAATTCTCCCTTTGGCATTTTTCTCTTTTTTTTTTTTTTTGGGTCCGGTCGTGGGGCCTGAACTCTGGGCCTGGGCGCTGTCCCTCAGCTCTTCAGCTCAAGGCTAGCGCTCTACCACTTGAGCCACAGCGCCACTTCCAGCTTTTTTCTTTTTGCTTATGTGGTGCTGAGGAATCGAACCCAGAGCCTCAGGCATGCAAGGCAAGCGCTCTACCACTGAGCCATCTTCCCAGCCCCTCTTTGGCATTTTTCTCAAGAGGCTAACAATCCAATTTGAAGTTGCTTTGCAATTGCTTTTGGATACCATCTTAGGTTTCTTTTGTGTTGATTCCACACAGAGATTGGCACACAGTTATTCAAACTCTAGCATCTTTGCTTTCTTTCTCCCTAAATATGTAAGCATTCATAGATTTTTTTTGGGGGGGTCCGGTCGTGGGCCTTGAACTCTGGGCCTAGGCGCTGTCCCTCAGCTCTTCAGCTCAAGGCTAGTGCTCTACCACTTGAGCCACAGCACCACTTCCGGTTTTTTCCTTTTTGCTTATGTGGTGCTGAGGAATCGAACCCAGGGCCTTAAGCATGCAAGCCAAGCGCTCTACCACTGAGCCACCTTCCCAGCCCGCATTTATAGATTTTTATCTCTCCTTAAAAGAAGGAGCCCAGCACTGGTGGCTCACACCTGTAATCCTAGCTACTCAGGAGGCTGAGACCTGAGGATCATGGTTCAAAGCCAGCCCAGGCAGAAAAGTCCGTGAGACTCTTATCTCCAATAAACCACCAGAAAACCAGAAGTGGCACTGTGGCTCAAGTGGTAGAGCACTGGCCTTGAGTTGAAGAGCTGAACAACAGCCCCCCAGGCCCAGAGTTCAAGCCCCACAACCAAAAAAGAAGAAGGAGGGGGAGGAGGAAGGGGGGGGAGGAATTAGGGGAAGGGGAGGGGGAGGAGGTTGTCGAGATTGTCGTATAAAGGGCAAAGAGAAGGAAAGGGAATGGAAAGGAAAGGAGGGGAAGGGGTGAAGGCCTTTAACATTAAATGACCTGATTTCAGTGACACCATAGTTGATGAGTCAGCTAGTAAAAAGATCCTTTTTACATCTCTGTTAAGACAGCTATTGTAGTAACATCTAGTGGCTTCACCTTGCTCTTACTGTAAACATAATTGCTGCTTCTCCACGGTGTCACCCTGGGAAGTATTTATGAGACACATTTGAAAAATGCAATGCCACTTGGTTTTAAGATGTGGGGGTGTCAGTAGCTCACACTAGCTATTCAGGAGGCTGAGATCTAAGGTTTGCAGCTTGAAGCCAGCCCAGGGCAAGAAACATCCATGAAACTCTCCAATTAACCACCAAAAAGCCAGAAGTGGAGCTGTGGCTCAAATGGTAGAACACCAGCCTTGAGCAAAAAAGCTGAGGGAGGGGCTGGTAGTGTGGCTTAGTGGTCAGAGTACTTGCCTAGCATGCTTGAAGCCCTGGGTTCGATTCCTCCATTCCACATACACAGAAAAAAAAAAAACAGAAGTGGCAGTGTGGTTCAAGTAGTAGTGTACTAGCCTTGAGCAAAAGCAGCGTAAGGACAGTGCCCAAGCCCCAAGACTGGCAAAAAAGAAAAAGAAAAAAAGCTCAGGGAAAACCCAGGCACTGAATTCAAGCCCATGACTGGCATGGACATGGACACACACACACACACAGAGTTGACCCACAAGGGCAGGGATGTGGCTGGGTGATGGAACACTTGCCTATCATACCCAGGGCCCTAGGTTCTATCCTGAAAAAGAAAACAACAACTGACCAACCACATGATACTTTGTCGGCCCACCTGCCAATCAATCAGCCCATATTTACAGTTCCTGGTGGGTACCAGCAGGGGGGCAGACACTGGACATACAGTGATGAATAAACATTACTAGATGGAGAGAAGAAGTGAATCAAGAAATGTGGGTGAGGGCTGGGAAGGTGGCTCAGTGGTAGAGTGCTTGCCTGCATGCATGAGGCCCTGGGTTCGATTCCTTAGCACCACATAAGCAGAAAAAAGCTGGAAAGTGGTGCTGTAACTCAAGTGGTAGAACACCAGCCTTGAGCTGAAGAGCTGAGGGACAGTGCCCAGGCCCAGAGTTCAGGCCCCACAACCGACAAAAAAAAAGAGAGTGATTCAGGCCTGACTCACAGTTCTGAACAAGGAGCGACACGTGGTACCACCTGCAAGCTCCGACAAGCTCCTCCTACCACCCACTGACAAGTCCTTTGTCACTCGCCATCTTTTCCTTCTACTCATTTACCTAAAGGTAACAGGAGGAAATGGTGATGGTTTAGGGGAAAGAGGGAATAGCTGACACTAAGCAAAAGGAGAGAAATGTATATATCACCCAATGTGGAAGAAATAGTTGTATTATCGAAGCTCATAGAATTCACAAATGTTATAGACCATGACAATGACAATTTGCCTTGTGAAAGTTAAAATGTGTTTGTGGGGGCTGGGAAGGTGGCTCAGTGGTAGAGCGCTTGCCCCGCATGCATGAGGCCCTGGGTTCGATTCCTCAGCACCACATAACCAGAAAAAGCTGGAAGTGACACTGTGGCTCAAGTAGTAGAGTGCTACCCTTGAGTTGAAGAGCTGAGGGACAGCGCCCAGGCCCAAGTTCAAACCCCACGACCGACAAAAAAATAAATAAAAATGTGTTTGTGACTTTAACTATCACTATCTCACAATGCTGTTAAATTTATGTAATCACTTAATCTCAATTTAAAAAAAGATCTCTGCACTGCCTGACACCTGTGGCTCACAACCTGTAATCCTAGCTACTCAGGAGGCTGAGATCTGAGGATCGTGATTCAAAGCCAGCCCATGCAGGAAATTCTGTGAGACTCTTTTTTTTTTTTTTTTTTAATTGTGAGAATACAGTACAGAGGAGTTACAATTACATGGGCAAGATAACGAGTACATTTCTTTTTTTTTTTTTTCTTTTGGGTCCGGTCGTAGGGCCTGAACTCTGGGCCTGGG
>NW_012267223.1:4000683-4001595 GCF_000151885.1 Dipodomys ordii
GGAGGGGAGAGGAGGGGAGGGGAGGGGAAAGGAGGGAGGGGAGGGGAAGGGGAGGGGAAGGGAAGGGAAGGGAAAGAAAGGGAAGGGAAGGGAAGGGAAGGAAAGGGAAGGGAAGGGAACGAAGTGAAGGGAAGGGAAGGGAAAAGGAAAGAGAAGGAAAGGAGAGGAAAGGGGAAGACCAGTGGCTCATGCCTGTAATCCTAGCTACTCTGGAGGCTGAGATCTGAGGATCAAGGTTCAAAGCCAGACTGGGCAGGAAGTCTGTGAGACTCTTATCTCCAACAAACCACTCAGAAAACCAGAAGTGGCACTGTGGCTCAAGTGGTAGAGTGCTAGCCTTGAGCTGAAGAACTGAGGAACAGTACCCAGGCCCAGAGCTCAAACCCCATGACTAACAAGAAGAAGAAGAAGAAGGAGGGGGGAGGGGGGGAGGAGGAGGAGAGGAGAAGAGAAACTTCCTTCAAGTTTCTCTGCTTAGCTTTTTGTTGGTTGTGGTGGTAGTCATGGGGCCTGAAGTCTAGGCCTGACCTCTGTCCCTCAGTTATTAGGCTCAAGGCTAGCGCTCTACCATTTGAGCTACAGTGCCACTTCCATCTTTTTCTGCTTATGTGGGTGCTGAGGAATCAAACCCAGGGCCTCATGCATGCAAGGCAAATACTCTACTGGGCGCCGGTGGCTCATGCCTACAATCCTAGCTACTCAAGAGGCTGAGATCTGAGGATCGGGGTTCAAAGCCAGCCTGGGCAGGAAAGTCCCTGAGACACTTATCTCCAATAAACCACCAGAAAACCGGAGGTGGCACTGTGGTTCAAATGATAGAGCGTTAGCCTTGAGCTGAAGAGCTGAGGGACAGCGCCCAGGCCCAGAGTTCAAGCCCCATGACTGACAAAAACAAAAAACAAAAAATAAAAC
>NW_012267223.1:4002070-4006637 GCF_000151885.1 Dipodomys ordii
GTCGTGGGGCCTGAACTCTGGGCCTGGGCGCTGTCCCTCAGCTCTTCAGCTCAAGGCTAGCGCTCTACCACTTGAGCCACAGCGCCACTTCCAGCTTTTTACTGGTGCTGTCAGATGTCCAAAACGTCCCAATATCTTCATCTTGGCTTCATCTTTGCTGCCTTCTCTGATGTAGGGGGCTGGCCTCAGAAGCCAGTGATGGCTGTATGATCACTGTCAGCTAATAAATACAGATGCCTTCTCTGAGAAAGCAGAACACATGCTCAGCAGGAATCAACCCACGCTAAGCAGTTTATCTTGGGTGAAAAGGCCACCAAACATAGGTTGTTGCCTTGGTTGTGTTTTGATTTTATCACGGGGTGTGGTTAGCATGTTCAGGACTAAATGAACTTTGGAATTCCCTGGAAGTTCTCTATTAGAATGAAGTTCAGATCTATTGCAGATCTGGGTAATAATCCCTTGAATTCACACACATTTCCTCCGGGTCCTTAATCAGGTCTTCCCCTCCAATCATCGCTCTTTTTCTTTGGCTAGCTTAGGTGAAGTGAGCTGCAGATTTACTATATCCTATCCACATTCTACAAGGCAGAAATGTGGGACCACCAAGCTCAGAGGCTTAACTCAGGTTCTCACACTCAATGAGCTGTGGGTTGAAGCTGAAAATAAATTGAAAGCTTATCATTCATCACACCCTCCCCCAATGGGAGAGATTTAAGAGTTGCTTTTCTATTGCTGTCTGGGTTTACAAGGAGAGGAACATGCTATTTTGGGAACAACTGCCTGGTGCACCCCCCCATCCCCCCTCCCAGCCCATTCTAAGGGGCCATCCCAGCTTCTGGACTAGAAAAGGCAAACAGAGCTTAACTTAACTTGAAGGTGCAGAAGGCCATCTTTCTTTTTAAGTTATACTTTAAAATTATTTTTATTTTTGTCAGTCATGAGGCTTGAACTCAGGGCCTCGGCATTATCCCCAAGCTCTTGTGCTCAAGTCTAGTGCACTACCACTTTGAGCCACAGCGCCACTTCTGATGATTTATTAGAGACAAGAGTTTCATTGAATTTCCTGCCTAAGCTGGCTTTGAACCACAGACCTCTGAGCTCAGTCTCCTGAGCAACTAGGATTACCAGTGTGAGCACCAGCACCTAGATTATTTATCTTCACATTGTTGTGCAAAGGGGTTAGAGCTCAACGAATCAGTTCAGAAGTGCAATGCATCTTACCTTGTTTTCTTCATCCCTTCATAAACAACTAGGCTAATTCAGGGCTGCACCAGAGCAACTTGGACATAGAGAGGTCAATTTGTGGGCTGTAAATTTTAGAGCAGAAACAGTGATTCAGACCAAATTAACTTGACTGGGGGTGGGGGAGGAATCATTAAAAAGAGAACATAGCCAGGTGCCAGTGGCCTAGGCCTGTAATCCAAGCTACTCAGGAGGCTGAGATCTAAGGATCATGATTTGAAGCAATTCATGAGACTCTTATCTCTAATGAATCACCAAAAACCTGGAAATGGAGCTGCAGGTCAAGTGGTAGAACATTATCCTTGAGCAAAAATGCTCGGGGACAGGGACAGGCCCTGAGTTCAAGCCCCAGGACTGGCACTAAAAAAAAAAAAGAAGAAAGAAAGAAAAAAGAAATAGGGCTGATGTGTCCTTTGGTAATAATGTCTTCTAGCTCAGTCCAAAATGGTACTTGCTATATGAATGCTGTTCCTTCTATGTTCCCCTGAGCAGAACCTTGCTCAGGATTTGATGGACAGACTAGCCAGACGTTCTGCAGAAATAGTCTCTGCTCTCAATGTGAAAAGGACATGCACTCAGCTTTGCTCTAAGGCCAACAGCTTGCTGTGGTTGGTGAAGGAGTTTGTGTAAAAGTCTCTAACATTACCTGGAGGCTGAAATCTGAGGATCATGCTTTGAAGCCAACCCAGGCAAAGGAATCTGAAGAGCACCACTTCCAGCTTTTGGTGATTAATTAACAATAAGAGTTTCACTGACTTTCCTTCCTGGACTGGCTTTGAACCACAATCCTCAGATCTCAGTCTCCTCAGTAGCTAGGATGACAAGTGTAATTTGTGTGTGTGTGTGTGTGTGTGTGTGTGTGTGTGTGTGTGTGTGTGTGTGCACGTGTGTGCGCGCGCGCATGCTGGTTCTAGAGGTTAAACTCAGGGTATGGGCACTGTCTCTGAACTTTTTTGTTCAAGGCTAGTGCTCTACAATTTGAGCCACAGCTCCACTTCTGGCTTTTGATGGTTAATTGGAGATAAGAATCTCATGGAGCTGGGCGTTGGTGGCTCACACCTGTAATCCTAGCTACTCAGGAGGCTGAGATCTGAGGATCGTGGTTCAAAGCCAGCCCGGGCAGGAGAGACTGTGAGACTCCTATCTCCAATAAACCACCAGAAAACCGGAAGTGGCGCTGTAGCTCAAGTGGTAGAGCGCTCGCCTTGAGCTGAAGAGCTGAGGGACAGTGCCCAGGCCCAGAGTTCAAGCCCCACGACCGACAAAAAAAAAGAAAAGAATCTCATGGATTCTCCAGCCTAGGGTGGCTTTGAACCGTGATCAAATGTATATAACTGTTGAGCCACACACCAGTGGCTCACGCCTGTTATCCTACCTACTTGGGAGGATCTGAGGATCAAGGTTCAAAGTCAGCCCAGGCAGGAAAGTCTTTGAGACTCTTTTTTTTTTTTTTGGTCATGGGTCTGAACTCTGGGCTTGGGCACTGTCCCTCACCTCTTCAGTTCAAGGCTAGCGCTCTACCACTTGATTATAGCGCCACTTCCGCTTTGCTGGTGGTTTATTGGAGATAAGAGTTTCACGGACTTTCCTGCCCTGGCTGGCTTTGAACTGTGATCCTCAGATCTCAGCCTCCTGAGTAGCTAGGATTGCAGGCATGAGCCACCGGTGCCCAGCTGTGTATCTATTTATATATCCTTTTTGCATATGTGTGTACCTATCTATCTATCTATCTATCTACCTATCTATCATCTATCTATACAGGGACAGTACCCAAGCCCTGAGTTCAAACCCTTTGGTCTAAAAAAAAAAGAAGGGGCTGGGAAGGTGGCTCAGTGGTAGAGCGCTTGCCTTGCATGTATGAGGCCCTGGGTTCGATTCCTCAGCACCACATAAGCAAAAAGAAAAAAAGCTGGACGTGGTGCTGTGGCTCAAGTGGTAGAGCACTAGCCCTGAGCTGAAGAGCTGAGGGACAGCGCCCAGGCCCAGAGTTTCAGGCCCCATAACTGGACCCACCCCCACCCCCCGAAAAAATATCTTTGCAGGGCCATTAGTTTTGAAGAGCACTGTGACAGGAGTCTTGTGACAAAGGCCCTGCTAATCATTCAGGAGAGCAGTTGGATAATAAAGACAGCTGTCTGTGTAGTTTTGTTGGACCCCACATTTAGGGAGAATTTTGATAGCATATGTAGTTCTCTGAGCCAGACTGGATGAAATCTTTCTAGCTATAATAAGACATCTGGGCTCAGAAAAGCATATGACTCAGAAGAAGGCTTCACAACTCCCAAGGCAGAGTGCCCCTTTTCACAGATCCCTGCTCTTTGTCTTTCCTGAAGGCTGGCAGGGGCAGGGCGCAGCCAAGCACGGGGATCTGCACACTGCCCTGCTGCTCATTCCCGACATTCTCCAGTCGCCAAGCCCACATTGCCCACATTCCCCTTGGGTTTAGGGTCTCTCCTTTCCTTCTAGACAAGAGATACTCCAGGTCACATAGCTTTGCCTTCAGCTGCTGGAGGGTGGGAAGGACAGTAAGGGGACAAGGGTTGGAGACCATCTGAAAACAGCCAGCTTCCTTTTCTGTGTGCTCACATCCTTGGCTGCCACTGTCCCATTTCTCTTCTGGAAAACGCACCAATCTTATATTTATTTGGGATTGGCTTGGTCACTCTAAAGCCCTCAAGTCTTCAGGAACACCTGTCACAGGATAAGCAGGGTTATTTGCTGCCACACTGGGAACAGCTCAGCAGTAGATGTAGAAAGACCTCACAGAGTTCACTCTCTTGCTGAACGAGCAGGTATTTAATTGGTATTTCATCCCAACTTTGAAGAAGTTTCTGAAACCTCAGTAATATAGTTGAGTATTAGACTCTTGTATTAAAAAAAAATCTAGGGCTGGGAAGGTGGCTCAATGGTAGAGCGCTTGCCTTGCATGCATGAGGCCCTGGGTTCGATTCCTCAGCACCACATAAGCAAAAGAAAAAAGCCAGAAGTAGCGCTGTGGCTCAAGTGGTAGAGCGCTAGCCTTGAGCTGAAGAGCTGAGGGACAGCGCCCAGGCCCAGAGTTCAGGCCCCACGACCAAACCAAAAAACAAAAACAAACAAACAAACAAAATCTAAGCTGAGTGCTGGTGGCTCACGTCTGTAATCCTAACTACTCAGGGGGCTGAGATCTGAAGATCATGGCTCAAAGCCAGCCCAGGATGGAAAGTCCATGAGACTTTTTTTTTTTTTTGGGGGGGGGTCCGGTCATGGGGCCTGAACTCTGGGCCTGGGCGCTGTCCCTCAGCTCTTCAGCTCAAGGCTAGTGCTCTACCACTTGAGCCACAGG
>NW_012267223.1:4007192-4030025 GCF_000151885.1 Dipodomys ordii
TCCCTCAGCTCTTCAGCTCAAGGCGAGCGCTCTACCACTTGAGCTACAGCGCCACTTCCGGTTTTCTGGTGGTTTATTGGAGATAGGAGTCTCATGGTCTCTCTTGCCCGGGCTGGCTTTGAACCGCCATCCTCAGATCTCAGCCTCCTGAGTAGCTAGGATTACAGGCGTGAGCCACCAGCGCCCGGCTGTCCCTGAGGCTCTTATCTCCAATTAACCACCAGAAAACCAGAAGTAATGCAGTGGCTCAATGAAGTAGAGCACTAGCCTTGAGCTAAAGAGCTCAGGGACAGTGCCCAGACCCTGAGTCCAAGCCCCTCAACCAACAACAACAAAATCTAGCTGTGTGTCAGTTGCTTATGCATATAATTTTAGCTATGTGGGAGTCTGAGAACAAGACGGTGCCACCTCAGACGCTAGTAGTCATGGCAGCTTGTGCCTATGATTCTAGCAATATCAAAAAGCCTAAAAGTAGGTGGACTGAGACCCAGATGTGTATTTGAGGGGAAGAGAGACTCTAGTCTAAAATCAACCAGTGAAAAAACAGGGCTGGAGGCATAAATCACTAGTGTCATTCCAGCCTAGCAAGCACAAGGCCCTGAGTTCAAACCCCCAGTGTACGGGGGATGGTGTAGGAGAGAATCCCACTTGGATCTAATGTGAATCAACTATGCTAGAATTTGTCTAGTTTCCAATAAATAAGAAAAACCACTGTTTTTACCTGAAGACATTCATTACTCCTTTATCCCTTTTTGTATTTTGTGCCAGTACTAGGGCTTGAACTCAGGGAATCATGGTCTTACATGCTTTTTTTTTTTTTTCGGTAGGTCATGGGGCTTGAACTCTGGGCCTGGGCATTATGCCTGAGCTCTTCAACTTGAGGGAAGTGCTCTACCACTTGAGCCTCAGTGCCACTTCCAGTTTTCTGGTGGTTAATTGGAGATAAAAGTCTCACAGACTTTCCTGTCTGGGCTGGCTTTGAACTGAGATCTCAGCCTCCTGAGTAGCTAGGATTACAGGTGTGAGTTACCCACCAGCATCTCATGTGACTTTTTTAGTTCAAGGCTGGTGCTCTACCATTTTGAGCCACAGCTCCACTCCTAGTTTATTTTTCATTTTTTATTTTTTTGTCGGTCATGGGGCTTGATCTTTGGGCTTGGGTGCTGTCCTTGTGCTCTTCAGCTCAAGGCGAGTGCTCTACCACTTGAGCCACAGTGCCACTTCTGGTTTTCTAGTGGTTTATTAGAGATAAGAGTCTCAGGGACTTTCCTGCCTGGGCTGGCTTTGAACCGAGATCCTCAGATCTCAGCCTCCTGAGTAGCTAGGATTATAGTCGTGAGCCACCAGCGCCCGGCCACTCCTAGTTTTTTTTCTGGTTAATTGGAGGTAAGAGGTTCATGGACTTTGCTGCCCAAGCTGGTTTTGAATCTCAATCCTCAGATTTCACCCTCCTGACTAGCGTGAGCCACCAGTGCCCAGCTATGTGTCCCGTTAATACCGAATCCCATCTTGATTCTACCATCTCTTGTTTATACACAGTTCCTAGGTCTTCAGTTGCTCCTGTGGTTCAGGCCTCTCTTTTCATGAGAAATGCTGGCACAGCATTTTCTCTGTGCAGGAATGACCCCATGGTAGTATCCTTTTTTGTTATTGTTCTGGTTTTGGTTTCGGTCAGTACAAAGCATGGAACCATGCCTGCCTTGCCAGTTCTCTACCAGAGCCCTATCTCCAGCCCCTTGGAGAATCTTTTACTGTATTTCTTTTTTTACATTTCTGTGCATTGTGAGCTACTTGCCTGATTCCATCTTTAGCCTGTGTGTATGAGCTCAGCTATATAAAGCAGGAATTTTGCCCTATGTGATATACTTAAATATCAGAGCGAGTGAGTAATGATGTCCCTTCTGTTTGCCAGGCAGTTCTGGTATCCTGGTATTTATATTGATATTAGCTCATGGTGTTTGTGGAGCTTTAACTTTCCTATAGATTGAATGTTCATGTTAATTTAGAAGAGGCTGAAGATTTGGTTTCTTAACTAGAGCCAAAAATTTGAGAATAGGCTGTTTTTCAGTCCCAGAAAAGCTTCTTTGGGGGGAAGAAGCTTTTCTTTTCTTTTCTCTTCTTTCTCTCTTTCTTTCTTTTCTTTCCTTCCTTCCTTTCTTTCTTTCTCTTCCCCCCCCACCCCCCCGCTTCTTTTTATTAGGTCCAAGACCAGGACTCGAACTAGGCACTTGATGCTTTCCTTACTGGCTAGCACTTGCAGCCATGACTCTAACCCCTTCTTTTCTTTTCTTTTCTTTTTTTTTTTTTTTTTGTCGGTCGTGGGGCTTGAACTCTGGGCCTGGGCGCTGTCCCTCAGCTCTTCAGCTCAAGGCGAGCGCTCTACCACTTGAGCTACAGCGCCACTTCCGTTTTTCTGGTGGGTTATTGGAGATAGGAGTCTCACAGTCTCTCCTGCCCGGGCTGGCTTTGAACCGCGATCCTCAGATCTCAGCCTCCTGAGTAGCTAGGATTACAGGCATGAGCCACCAGTGCCCAGCTTAACCCTTCCTTTTCTTAAGCAAGCTGCTTTATTTCTTTGCAGCTTAGAGTACAACAAAACAGATGAGGTATTTGTAAAGTTCCAAAGGCTTTGTGATTAGGTCAAATCTCAAAAAATGTTCAGACCAAAAAAATCAAAAACAAAAACAGAGAAAGGATTAGAAAGCATAAAACCTTAGAACTGGTTTGCCAGGAGTCCTATCTATTTTCTTCTCCTTCCTTCCTTCCTTCCTTCCTTCCTTCCTTCCTCCTCCTCCTCCTCCTCCTACTCCTCTTCTTCTTCTTCTTCTGTTGGTCATGGGGCTTGAATTCAGGGCCTGGGCATTGTCCCTGAGCTGATTTTATCACTCAAGACTACCTCTCTACCACTTTGAGCCATAGCACCATTTCCGATTTTCTCGGGGTTAATTGGAGATAAGAGTCTTTTGGACTTTTCCTGCCCAGGCTGGCTTCAAACTGTGATCCTCAGATCTCAGCCTCCTGAGTAGCTAGCATTACAGATGTGAGCCACCAGTGCCCTGCTGTCCTATCTATTTACAAATGTACCAAACCTACAGGAGACAAGAAAATTTCTTGTTCTTTTCCTTCCTTCCTTCCTTCTTTCCTTCCTTCCTTCCTTCCTTCCTTCCTTCCTCCTTCCTTTCTTTTTTTGTCGAGGGGCCTGAACTCTGGACCTGGGGGCTGTCCCTCAACTCAAGGCTAGCATTCTACCACTTGAGCCACAATGCCACTTCCAGTTTTCTGAGTGGTTTATTGGAGATAAGAGTCTCATGGGGTTTCCTGCCCAGGCTGGCTTTGAACCTTTGAACCGCAATCCTCAGATCTCAGCTTCTTGAGTAGCTAGGATTACAGGCGTGAGCCACCAATGCTCAGCTACTGACTATTTCTCACAGCACTCTGCCATCCCTTGCAGATGAGGCCTTGAAGCCTAGAGGAGGCAGATGAGATACCATTATGCCAAGTGACCAGCACAGGGCACAGGGCACTAGGCCATAGTTAGTATTTACTGTTGCTTCCTTCTCTTTCTAATTGTATTGCTGACAGAAAGAAGAGTTAATGGTAGGCATAAAGGAGTTGACGTGTGTGTGTGTGTGTGTGTGTGTGTGTGTGTGTGTGTGTGTGTTGATCTTGGGAGCTTGAACTCAGGGGCTGGGCATTGTCCCTGAGCTTCTTTTTGCTATCTATCAATTGAGCCACAGCTCTACTTCCAGGTTGTTTTTTTTTTTTTTTTTTTGTGGTTAATTGAAGATAAGAATCTCATGTACTTTCCTGCCTCAGCTGTCTTTGAACCTTGATCCTCAGATCTCAGCCTCCTGAGTAGCTGGGAATGCAGGTGTGAGCCACCAGTGCCCAACAATATTTTTTTTTTTGGGTCCAGTCGTGGGGCCTGAACTCTCAGCCTGGGCGCTGCCCCTCAGCTCTTCAGCTCAAGGCTAGCACTCTACCGCTTGAGCCACAGCGCCACTCCCGGCTTTTTTCTTTTTGCTTATGTGGTGCTGAGGAATCAAACCCAGGGCCTCAGGCATGCAAGGCAAACGCTCTACCACTGAGCCACCTTCCCAGCCCATCAACAATATTTTTTTTCTTTCTGCCAGTTGTGGGGCATGAACTCTGGGCCTGGTCACTGTCCCTCAGCTTTTCAGCTCAAGGCTAGCGCTCTACCACTTGAGCCACATGACCACTTCCAGCTTTTTCGGCTTATGTGATGCTGAGGAATTGAACTCAGGACCTCATGCATGCAAGGCAAGCACTCTACCACTGAGCCACCTTCCCAGACCAATTTACTTTTTTTTGTTTTTGTTTTAAGAGCTTACAGTGTATCACAGTCATATTGGATCAGTGAAGCACACAAATGCCTTACTTCATTTTAGCTCCTAAGCAGAAGCATTCAAACATTGAGGATTCTTGCCAGGTAGAAGCATACCAGCTGAGCACAGTGATATATGTCTTTAATCCCATCACCTAGGAGGCTAAAGGAGGAGAATTTCAAGTTATAAGCCAGCTTGGCTGTGGGGGTGTGAGGAAAAGACACTAGATCTTGTCATTGAATCACCTAGCCTGAAAAAGTTTCAGAAATATCCCATGGCTTTATCTTTGCCACATAATCTCTTTCCCTGCCCTAATTCTTTCTTAATACACTTTCCAATCACTTAAAAAAAATAAAAAGTTCGAGGGACTAGAAATGTGGCTTAGTGGTAGAGAGTTTGCCTAGCATGCATGATTCCTAAGCACCACATAAGCAGAAAAAGTCGGAAGTGGTGCTGTGGCTCAAGTGGTAGAGTGGCTAGCCTTGAGCAAAAGAAGCTTAGGGACAGTGCCCAGGTCCTGAGTTCAAGCCCCAGGACTGGCAAAATTAAAAACAAACAAACAAAAAGTTCGAGAAATAAAAAGTAAGTTCTGGCCAAGTGTGATGGCTCATGCCTGTAATCCAAGGGACTCTGGAGGCTGAGATCAGAGAAGTGTAGCTATGCCTTAAGTGATAGAGCCCTAGCCTTGAGCAAAATAACTCAGGGACAATAGTGCTCAGGCCCTGAGTTCAAGCCCCAGGACCAGCACTCACACACAAAAACAAAACGAAATAAAACAACAACAACAAAAAAGTTAGCCTAGAGCTGGTGCTTACACCTGTGATCCTAACTACTCAGGAAGCTGAGATCTGAAGATTGCGGTTCAAAGCCAGCCTAGTCAGGAAAGTCTGTGAGACTCTTATCTCCAATTAACCACCAGAAAAAGAGGGCTGGGAAGGTGGCTCAGTGGTAGAGTGCTTGCCTTGCATGCATGAGGCCCTGGGTTCCATTCCTCAGCACCACATAGGCAGAAAACACCAGAAGTGGCGCTGTGGCTCATGTGGTAGAGTGCTAGCCTTGAGCTGAAGAGCTGAGGGACAGTGCCCAGGCCCAGAGTTCAGGCCCCATGACCAACAAAAAAAAAAAACAAACAACAAAAAAGAAAGAAAAGAAAAGAAAAAAAAAGTAAGTTCTTCGTCTTTCTGCCCTGGGCTCTCAAACTGAAAGAATGATAGTGTAGCAGAAACAGAAGCTGTGTTTCACTCTCCCAAGGGGGCAGAGAAAAAATATGCAGCTCTGGAGTTTATTAAATAAATGGGAAAATATTCGTTTTGTTCTTTTGTAACCACAGACACACACACACACACACACACACACACACACACAGGAAAACTTATGATTCATAAAGATTTCAGGGTTAGGCAGGGGAGAGGGGAGCGCTGTGTTCATTCCTATTTCTGTTATGGGTCCAGGGAAGTAGGGTTTCCACTGCATGGAGTGCAGCTGGATATTTCCTCCACACTCCATGGCGGGGACCTGGCAAGCAATGTTTCCTGGCACTGGCAGAGCGAAGACGAGGTCAAATCCATTTGGGAGCCAAACGGCAGCATTCCTTTATAGCAAGTTAGTTCTATTCCCGCCCCGGCACCGCCCCCCAGCAAAATAGCTCCTGTCTGTCTAGAGCGACATCTACTGGCCCTCGCAGGAATCGCCCCAGTCTCCAGTCCTGGTAGAACTACCCTAGAAATGCTGGTACCTTGCCCAAGACGAGCCTCTCCCTTCTTCCCCCTCACTAAATACCTGCGGTGGGTGATGACAAGTGGCATTCAGCCGTTCCCAGTTGTTCCCTTGGCTAATTCAGACTGGAAAATGTGCTTTCCTGTGAAACGGGAAACCACTGAATGTGTCTGGATGTGCCCGACTCCAGGCATCGGCAGTGACTGTCCTCAGTTCTCCAGGGGCATCCTGCTCAGCGACTTTATAGAAGACTTGATGGGGTATGGAAGGAAGAGTAGCTCAGTAGGAAAGAGCATGATTTAGCTACTCAAGAGGTAGAAATCAGAAGCAGTGTGGTTTGAGACCAGCCAAGGCCCTCCCCCATCTTACCCAATGAGCCAGGCATGGTAGTACACATCTGTGGTCTCAGATATGGGGAGATATAGGTGGAAAAGTGTAAGAAGATTATAGACTGAAGCCAGTTCTAGGAGGGGGAAAAAACCGAGGCCTTATCTGAAAAATAACTAAAGCAAAAGAGGGCTGTGTGTGTGATCAAGTGGTAGAACAGCAGCCTAGAAGGTACAAAGCCCTGGATTTAAAACTCTAGTACTACCAAAAAAATTCTTTGAATCTTTGGTCAAACTTCCTGCTATTGAGTTTCTAATGCTTCTTTCTTGTGGGGCTGGGAACACAGGAAATTTCCATCCTTGAGATGCATCACTTGCTAAATTTTAGCTCACAGCCAAAATAGAACTGTCTCCATTGCCGTAATGAACAGAGATGCAGAAACTGAAAGGGGCGTGGCTCAGGGCCAGACGGCTGGGCTGGTCCCTGGCACGGCTGTCAGGACCAAAGGCTAACCTGTGCTTTCATTTCCCATTTATTTACACGTGAGCATTAGGAAGTGCCAGCCAGCCATGCTCTTTCCTACTGAGCTACTCTTCCTTCCATACCCCATCATGTCTTCTTTAAAGTCTTCAGGCTCTTCTAGAGAGGAAAAAAAGGAAAAGAAACAGAAATCCCACTGCCAACTGATAGCCAAATGCTGGCATTGCCCATTACCCAGTGGCATGAGATCCCAAGACAGCACAAGCTCCAGGGCCATTCGCACTCTGATACGTGTAAGCTGGGACACAGCCCAGTCCCACAATCCCTAAGAGACCATTCTTCAGGAGGAATTGCCATACAAAGAATGCTTTATGGATGACCTGCCTCAGAATTACCTGAAGTTGCTTATTCAAAACTCACAGTTCAGTGGTGGTGGTATTTGTTTTTGCTTTTGAGTTGTTTTATTTATTTATTGCCAGTTACGGGGCCTGAACTCTGGGCCTGGGTGCTGTCCCCCAGCTCTTCAGCTATAGACCAGTGCTCTACCACTTGAGCTTCAGCCCTACTTCCGGCTTTTTCTGCTTATGTGGTACTGAGGAATGGAACCCAGGGCCTCAGGCATGCATGGCAAGCGCTCTACTGCTGAGCCACCTTCCCAGCCCCTGCTTTTGAGTTTTTTAGGGGAGCAGACGGGGGTCACCGAAAGGGAGGGAGGAAAGGTGAACAAATGCAATCATGCTATTCAGTAGACACAGTGTGAAAGATGACCTATGTGTCTTGTGGGCTGGGACAGGATGGGGAAACTGGAGGAAAGCAAAGGAACAGGTGACATTGTCCAAAAAGAAAGAAAGAAAGAAAGAAAGGATGGTACTCATTATATGACTTATGGTAATTCCCCTCTGGACAACACTTTTTTTTTTTGTCGGTCATGGGGCTTGAACTCTGGGCCTGGGCGCTGTCCCTCAGCTCTTCAGCTCAAGGTGAGCACTCTAACACTTGAGCTACAGCGCCACTTCTGGTTTTCTGGTGGTTTATTGGAGATAGGAGTCTCACGGTCGGTCTCTCCTGCCCGGGCTAGCTTTGAACCGCGATCCTCAGATCTCAGCCTCCTGAGTAGCTAGGATTACAGGCGTGAGCCACCAGTGCCCGGCTGGACAACACTTTAATAGGAGTTTTTTTTGTTTTTTGTTTTTTTTTTGGTCCGTTGTGAGGCTTGAACTCTGGGCCTGGGCGCTGTCCCTCAGCTCTTCAGATCAAGATGAGCACTACTGCTTGAGCCACAGCGCCACTTCTGGTTTTTCTAGTGGTCTATTGGGGATAAAAGTCTCACGGACTTTCCTGCCCGGGCTGGCTTTGAACTGACATCCTAAGATCTCAGCCTCCTGAGTAGCTAGGATTACAGGCATGAGCCACTGGTGCCCGGCCTTAATAGGAGTTTTTGTTGTTGTTTGTCAGTTGTGGGGCCTGAACTCTGGGCCTGGGCAATGTCCCTCAGCTCTTCAGCTCAAGGTAAGCACTCTACCACTTGAGCCACATCACCACTTCTGGCTTTTTCTGCTTACATGGTACTGAGGAATCGAACCCAGGGCCTCATGTATGCAAGGCAAGCGCTCTACCACTGAGCCACCTTCCCAGCCCCAACAACCCCTTAATGATAACAATAAAATTGTATTTTAAAAATTCCTATTTCTTCTGGGCACCAGTGACTCACACCTGTCATCCTAGCTACTCAGGAGGCTGAGATCTGAGGATCACAGTTCAAAGCCTGGGCAAGAAAGTCTGTGAGACTCTGATCTCCAATGAACCACCAGAAAACTGGAAGTGGTGTTGTGGCTCAAGTGGTAAAGAGCTAGCTTTGAGCTGAAGAGCTGAGGGACAGTGCCCAGGTCCAGAGTTCAGGCCCCACAACTGACAAAAAAGAAGGAGAAGGAGAAGGAGGAGGAGGAGGAAAGAAAAAAAATGCCCCCCTCTTTGAGAGACTCCCAACCCAACCAAGCAAACAGAATTTAGTTTGCTGAGGTTCTAACATATAACAAATTGCCACAGGCTGGGTGGCTTAAATAACAAAAACTTATTCCCTTACAGTTCTGGAGGCTGGAAGTTCAGGATCAAGCTTCTGGGTGCCATTTTGCTGTCCTCCCCTGGTCTTTCCTCTGTGTCAGAATCTCCTCCTTCAGAAAGACACCAGACTGGATTAGTAATCTAACAGGCTCAGGTTAACTTCACCCCCACTTTCAAGGCCTTAACACCAAATATGTCTCATTCTGAGGTATGGGAGGTTAATTAGGTGTCAATGTTTGGATAAGAGTCAGGGAGATACAATTCAATCCATAATACTAACACTTCTATGAACAGCAATGATAGAGTGTACCCAGGATGCTATGGGAACACATGGAGGGCTTCCTGGAGGAAGTAGTACCCAAGTTGAGTGTCAAAGAACAGACAAGGGGGGCTGGGAAGGTGGCTCAGTGGTAGAGCACTTGCCTTGCATGCCTGAGGCTCTGGGTTCGATTCCCCAGCACCACATAAGCAAAAAGAAAAAAAAGCCAGAAGTGTCACTGTGGCTCAAGTGGTAGAGCACTAGCCTTGAGCTGAAGAGCTGAGGGACAGCGCCCAGGCCCAGAGTTCAAGCCCCATGACCGGACCCCCAAAAAAAAAAAAAACAGACAAGGGCCAAATGAAGATGGAGGAGGAAGGGGGTAGAAGCACTTAAACACAAAGAAGCAGCATTTTAAAAAATT
Organism: Dipodomys ordii; assembly: GCF_000151885.1. Taxonomy (NCBI): domain Eukaryota; kingdom Metazoa; phylum Chordata; class Mammalia; order Rodentia; family Heteromyidae; genus Dipodomys; species Dipodomys ordii. The sequence goes on from NW_012267223.1 coordinate 4,016,803, forward strand.
AGGGAGGTTCTAGGTGCTGGTGGCTCACATCTATAATCCTAGGAGGCTCAGATCTGAGGATCTCATTTCAAAGCCAGCCTGGGCAGGAACGTCCGTGAGACTCTTATCTCCAATGAACCACTCAAAAAACTGGAAGTGGTGCTGTGGCTCAAGTGGTAGAGCACTTGCCTTGAGCTGAAGACCTGAGGGACAGCGCCCAGGCCCAGAGTTCAAGCCCCACAACATATATATATATATATATATATATATAGTTATACACACACACACACACACACTCACATATCAGGGAGGTAAGAGAAATATAGACGTTTATTTGGTTTGGTTTTGGTGCCAGTACTATGGTTTGAACTCAGGGCCTGAACTCTGTCTTTCAGCTTTTTTTTGCTCAAGACTAGACTAGTGGCCTACCATTTGAGCCACAGCTCTACTTCCAGCTCTTTGGTGGTTAGTTGGACATAAGGGTTTCATGGACTTTTCTGCCTTGGCTTGCTTGGAATTGCAATCCTCAGATCTCAGCCTCCCGAGTAGCTAGGATTACAGGCACCAGCCACTGGTCCGTGGCTCCCTGACCCTCAGTTTAACTTTTGTGTGTATGCCCGCCCTCAGGCTTGAACTTAGGGCTTGAATGCTGTCCCTGAGCTTTTGTTCTCAAGACTAATGCTTTACCACTTGAGCCATAGCTCTACTTCTGGCCTTTGGGTGGTTCATTGGAAATGAAAAAGTCTCTTGGAATTTTCTGCCTGGGCTGGCTTTGGATTGTTGGCTTCCAGAGAAAAGTCTCATGGCCTTTCCTGCCTGGGCTGGCTTCAGGCCTCATCTTCAGATCTCAGCCTCCTGGATAGCTAGGATTATAGGAGTGAGCCACTGGTGCCATTTCTCCATCCTCAGCTTGATTTGTGTATCAAAATTTGTGCTGTGGCTTCAACATAATGGATGAACCCATTAGCAGTCATTCAGGAAGGATGGCGGTCAGGTAATGGAAATGTGGTCAGTGTGTTGGGAAGAAGTCACAGTACATTAGTACTTTGGGTCTCATCAGTCAGCAGTGCATCGGAGGCAACCCCATAAGGCCTGAAAAGACTGCACAAGCCTGGCTCACAACCTAGGCAAAGAAACTTCTAGATGAGTCTCCAGATCAACTGAGCAAGTGGAAGTCGAATTTCAAATGACCAGGTTTATTCTGTCATTGACTGCTTCTTCCTTCCTTTCTCCCTTCCTTCCCCCCCCTTTTTTTTGGTCCATTGTGGGGCTTGAACTTTGGGCCTGGGCGCTGTCCCTCAGCTCTTCACCTCAATGCTAGTGCTCTACCACTTGAGCCACAGCACCACTTCCAGCTTTTTCTGCTTATGTGGTGCTGGGAACCAAACCCAGGGCCTCAGGCATGCAAGGCAAGCACTCTACCACTGAGCCACCTTCCCAGCCCCTTTCTTTCTTTCTTTCTTTCTTTCTTTCTTTCTTTCTTTCTTTCTTTCTTCAGACATAGGGCTTAAACTCAGGGCCTGGGTGCTGTCTCTGAGCTTCTTTTGCTCATGGCTAGCGCTCTACCACTGGAGCCACAGCCCCATGTCTGGCTTTTTCTGACTAGTGTATTGGAGATGAGTTGCATGGACTTTCCTGCCCAGGCTAGTTTAGAACACAATCCTCAGGTCTCAGTCTCCTGAGTAGCTAGGGTTATCTGGCACCCGGATGACTACATCTTTCTCATCAAAGAGAAGCCAAGAAACGTGTGTGTCTCAGAGGATGTGTCTGACATTACCTTGGACAACCTTCTGGGAATTTCAAATGCTTGGACCTCAAAAGTTCTATAAATTCCAAGGCAATTCCCAGCTCTGATCTGCAGATGGCAGCATATAACTCAGAGAACACAAAGTTAGACACCCTTTGGAGATTAGAAATGCAGATGGCAGCATATAACTCAGAGAACACAAAGTTAGATACCCTTTGGAGATTAGAAATGACCACAGGAAAGAAAGGAAGAAAGAAGGAAGGAAGGAAGCTTTTTTTTTTCTTTTGTCAGTCCTGGGGCTTAAACAGGTGCTGTTCCTCAGTTCTTCAGCTCAAGGCAAGCGCTCTACCACTTGAGCCACAGCACCACTTCCAGTTTTCTGGTGGTTTATTGGAGATCAGAGTCTCACAAACTTTCCTGCCCAGGCTGCCTGGCTTTGAACCCAGCCTCCTGAGTAGCTAGGATGACAGGCTTGAGCCACCAGGACAAGCAGAAAATTTTTTTTTGTTTGATTATTCATTTGTGTTCTGAAGTGACTGATGTGGTCAGTATGTAATTAGCAAGTTTGCTACAGTTACAACAGGTTTTTAGACCAGGATGTGACCTCTACTGACTCACCTGCCCACAAACTGATACTTTTTTTTTTTTTTTTTTTTGTCGGTGGGGCTTGAACTCTGGGCCTGGGCGCTGTCCCTCAGCTCTTCAGCTCAAGGCGAGCACTCTACCACTTGAGCTACAGTGCCACTTCCGGTTTTCTGGTGGTTTATTGGAGATAGGAGTCTCACGGTCTTTCCTGCCCAGGCTGGCTTTGAACCGCGATCCTCAGATCTCAGCCTCCTGAGTAGCTAGGATTACAGGCGTGAGCCACCAGCGCCTGAGTAGCTAGGATTACAGGCGTGAGCCACCAGTGCCCGGCTTAAACTGATACTTTTTGTTACATCTCAGTTGTTACTTTTATTTGTTCCTTTCCAAGTCTGGTCCAAACTCATACCTTTCACATAGCTACAGTGAAAAGAGTTTAATTTTTTTTAAATTACATAGCTATTTTTTTCCTCTTAGACCTCTATTCTTTTCTGAGATATCATCCACTGGTTTAATCCCAAATATCACCATCGTATAGAAAAGCAGTCACTTTTTTTTTTTTTTTTGGTTGAACTCAGGGACTGGGCACTGTGCCTGAGCCTCTCTGTGCTCAAGGGTAGCACTCTACTTGAGCTACAGCACTAAGGCTGGCTTTTTCTGTGTATGTGGTACTGAGGAATAGAACCCAGAGTTTCATGCATGCTGGGCAAGCACTCTACCACAAGCCACATTCCCAGCCCCACTTTTTTTTTTTTTTAATCCCCAGTCAGTCTCTGTTATTTCATCCAGGATCCATTGCATGTTCTCTACTGACTACTGAGAAGAAAATGTCAAAAGGCATAATTACATCTGTCCTAGGGCCTGTAGACCATTTTTGAGTCAGTGAGATCAGAGATAGAATGGGAATTGTGTCCCCTAACCCTAACTTGGGACCTACACATAAAGGGAAAAGCCAACTGAAGAGAGGAAATTGCATGCGAAGAGATAGAGACATTCAAAAGATCATGACTCGGTCCGGAAACCACAAGTAGCCTAGCATTGGTGGAGCTGGAGTTGCCTGGCTGTGCACGGGTCAGCTGGCAGGCAACAAGCAGATGATCTAGTAGAGCTGTGCAACAGACTAGAGATCTTCTTTTGTAATGATAAATAGCTCAGATCCAATTGATCTTCCACTCTGTAGTCAGTGTGATAAAGTTTTTTTGTTTTTTGGTCAGTGGTGGGGCCTGAACTCTGGGCGTGGGCACTGTTACTGAGCTCTTCAGCTCAAGGCAAGCACTTTATCACTTGAGCCACAGTGCCACTTCTGGGTTTTTCTGCTTATGTGGTGCTGAGGAATGGAACCCAGGGCCTCATGCATGCAAGGCAAGCACTGAGCCACCTTCCCAGACCCCGTGATAAAGTATTTTGCAGATGAAAATCAGACTGTGGTGCAATGCCGCCTCAGCATCCTCCAAAATGGAGTCCCATCAGCATCTCAATGGTCTCACTCACATGACTATACTTCCATGTCCTGGAACATCCTTATTCTCTTAGGCTAATTAGGGCTCCAGTATAAATCTCACTCCCTTCTCTTTTACTCAATGCTGGTGCCAGACCCAAGCTTTGGGGTGTTTTTTTTACTTGCTTGTTTGTTTCTCTGGACTAGGGCTTAAATTCAGGGCCTGGGCACTTGTCCCTATGCTTCTTTTTGCTCAAGGCTAGCCCTGTCCCACTTAAGCCAGAATGCCAAGTCCAGGTTTTTCTGTTTATGTGGTACTGAGGAATCGAAAACAACATACATGCTAGGCAAGCACTCTACCACTAAACCACATTCCCAGCCCCTCAAGCTTCATCTTCCCCCATATTCAAGAGACTTGACACAGGAACAGAACTACTACTTACCAATGCATAGAACACGACTCTCTCTAACTCCTCCTTAGTTCCTCTGTACTTACATGAAATTCCCTCTGCCTGAAGTACCCTTACTCCGGTGGCTCTGTTATCAAACTCCCACATATCTTCCAAGACCCAGCGCCACACTACCTTCTCTGACAATACTGTCCTGCAGTGACTCAAGTAGTAGAACACCAATTTTGAGCAAAAAAGCTAAGCCCTGAGTTTGACTCGTCCTCCTTCTTTCTGGCTTCCTTGACAGTACCCAAGTAGTTTATAACAGTACTGTGGCATTATTATTGTTGTTGTTGTTATGTTCCAGTTCTAGGGCTTGAGCTCAGGATCTGGAGATAAAGGTCTCATGGACTTTCCTACCCAGGTTGGCTTTGGACTGTGATCCTCAGATCTCAGCCTTCTCAGTGGCTAGGATTAAAGATAGGAACAACAGGTACCCCACTATTGCTATTATTATTTTGATACTGTCTTGCTTCTCTAGCCAGTGAAATTGCTCAGGTCTGTATGTTTGTTGCTTTATCTTCCATACCCAGCATGGTCTCTACATATATTAGATACAGGGTTCAGTCAATGAAGGAACCAGCCCACTAATTTTTCTATTTTAGATACAAACCAGATTCTCAAAACAATTCAAGACCTGGTCCCACATTTGAAGTGCGTCAATACTTGAGTTTTTTTGTTTAGTTTTGGGGTCGATCTCGGGGATTGAACTTAGTCTGGGCACTGTTCCTGAGCTTTTCTGCTCAAGGCTAGCACTGTCCCACTTTGAGCCACAGCTCCACTTCCGGTTTCCCGGTGGTTAACTAGAGATAAGAGTCTCATGGCCCCTCTGCCCAGGATGGTTTTGAACTGCGATCCTCAGATCTCAGCCTCCTGAGTAGTTTAGGATTACAGGCGTGCGCCACCAGCGCTCGGCTTAAAAGTAGATCTTTACACTCTTCTCCCGCATTGCCAAGGCTTGGTGACCAGGAAAGGGAAAGTGACTAGAGTGTGTTAAGTGTTATTCCTTCAGGGCACAGCCGTAATTTACCTGCTCCGGCACGGAGAGGGTTACCACAACCCGAGGGCGTAACCAAGCCAGTGCCACCTGCTGCGGGGCGAGACGGCCTGGCGCATGCGCTCCAGCACCGAGCTCCTCTACCTGCTAGGAGCCGGGCGCTTGCGCTCTGGGTCTTTTCTACCGGGGGAAGTCTCGTGGGGGTGGGGCGGGGCGCGGCGGGGCGGGACCTCGCGGGGCAGTTCTCGCGGGACCCTGATGAGGAGCGGAAGCGAGGCGGCTCCGCTGCTTCGGCGACCGGGCGGCGGCAGCGGCGGCGGAGTCTGAGGTGGTGACGGCGGCCGGGGAGTCGGAGCCTCCTTCGGGGAGCTGCGGCGTGGAGGGGGTCAGTGTCCGCTCGCAGCGCGGCGGAGGGCGGGCCCGGCCAGGAGCGGGCAGCTGCGCCTCGGTGAGTGCGGGCAGCGGCGGCGCGCGGCGCGGCTCGGTCGCCCCTTCCTCCTCCCCGCTCCGCCGGGAGGAGAACGGGCCTAGCCGGCCCAGGGCTGCCGGGGCGGCGCGGGGTTCGGAGCCGGACGCCGAGGCTCCGGCCCGGGGAGCGGAATCACCAGCATCCACGTTTCTCCTTTTGGGGCGCTTCCTTCCGAGGGACGGTCTTCCTCCGGCTCCGGGCAGAGACCGGGACTCCCTGACGAAGTCTCCCGCCGGTGTCCTCAGGGCTCGTCCCGAACGGGGCCGGCAGGCTCTGGGTGCTGATTCCGTGAGTCAGGCTGACCTAGCCCGGGAGGCGAGGGGATTCGGTGTGGGCTACAGCCGTGGTGATGGATCAAGTCGATCGATCGCGATCGATCGATCTATTGAGTGGCTGATGCTCCTTCGACCCGCACGGGCCACCACGTCACCATTTCTTGGCCGTCTCGGGGGATAGGATTTTGTGCGGGAAATCCATCGTGAGCTTAGAACGCTTGTTTGCTCCTGGAGTTTGTAGAGTTCGTTGGCTCTATCCTGCCTGGTGTGTCTTACCTTTTGAGACTAAATTATTGGGAAGTATCTGACAAGGAAAATAAGCAGCAGGTTGGGAGATTCCGGAGGAAAGATGATTTAATGCCCGTTCGCGGCGCTCTCCCCGAACGTACGTGACTCCCAGCCCCGACGAGTTACGGTTTGGAGTGATTCAAGGCTTGCTCTAGATGGCTATAAAAGTATGGTTGGCAGAGGGAATGAAATGAACTCGAGATTCATCTTTTGGTGCTCAGAAGAGAGTTAAGAAGACGCCCGAGAATTCTGTTTGGGTTTCTTAACCCCTTTCACTAAATAACTTCAGTTAATTGCCTTTCCTCTGTCTCACTGTCTCTCGTTTGTTCCGCTAGGGACACAAAATGCTGGCTTTAGTATATACTAGTCATTTGCCTGCCCCCCCTCCACCCCCCCACATTTTCCCCGCCTAATCTACTTCCCCTTCCTTCTTGCAGGCATAATTTTCGAAATTTTGCCCTTTTGGCGTAATTTTCTTTTCCTCCCTTTTAGTGTCAAGATTCTCGGGAACATACCCTCTTCCCTGTTTTCATTCCTTCAAGCGTCCTCTGCGTTCCTATGGCCAGCCAGAGGGGTTGCTAGTGAGCCATGGGAGCATGAAGTTCTTCCCCTCTGGGAACTGGAAGGTTCAAAGGGTTGAGTTCAATCTATAAGTAATCAATATTGACTCAGACGTTACAAGTGTAATTTGCTTACATTATGTGTGTTTGGTGGTGGGGGCGGGGGGGGGGGGGGGGGGGGTCCTGAGGGTTGAACTCAGGGCCTGGGTGCCGTCCCTGAGCTTTTTTGCTCAGGGCTACTGCTCTATCACTTGAGCTACAGCTCTACTTCCCGCTTTTTGGTGGTTAAATAGGGCTTAGAATCAAAAGGAATTAATTGCCTACCTGGTCTGGCTTCAAACTGTGATCCTCAGATCTGAGTAGTTAGGATCCTGAGTAGTTAGGATTACAAGCATAAATCACTGACTTGGCTAATTTTTTTTTTTTGTTTCAGTTCATTTACAAATATCATGCTTTTTGTGTCTCTGTTTTTCTTCCTATGTAGCTTTTGACTGGGTAGGTTTGGTGCTTATGTGACTTCTTTTGACTTTGAATATGGGTAATGTTAAAAATAAAAAATCAAAGCTGGTACTGGTGGCTTACACCTGTAAATTCTAGCTACTCAGGGGTGGAGATCTGAGGATCTTGGTTCTTCCAGCCAGGGCAGGAAATATGTGAGACTCTTGTCAAGTACAGACTTACATGAATGAAGACAGCAATGAAAAATTTAAGGGGTAGAACTTACCTTGGTCATTAATGAATTAGTTAAAGCCTACCCATTGTAACCTTTTTTTTTTGTGCTGGTCCTGGGATTTGAACTGGAGGCCTGAATGATGTCCCCTGAAGTCCACCCCCCCCAATTCTAGCACTTGAACCACAGCTTCACGCCTTGCTTTTTTCATAGTTAATTAGAGATAAGTCTCCTGGACTTTTCTGCCTGTGCTAGCTTCAATCCTCAGATCTCAACCTCCCTAGTAGCTAGGATTACATGCATGAGCCATGGTGCCCTGCTGTAACTAATTTATTCCTTAAAAAAAAAAAATCACAATTCTTTTTTTTTTTTTTGGGGTCCCGTCGTGGGGCCTGAACTCTGGGCTTGGGCGCTGTCCCTCAGCTCTTCAGCTCAAGGCTAGCGTGCTCTACCACTTGAGCCACAGCGCCACTTCTGGCTTTTTTTCTTTTTGCTTATGTGGTGCTGGGGAATCGAACCCAGGGCCTCATGCATGCAAGGTAAGCGCTCTACCACTGAGCCACCTTCCCAGTCCCCACAATTCTTTTTTTTCTTGCATTATAAATTCTTTTTGGGTTTTCGGGATTGAACCTTGAGCTTTGTGCATGGTTACTGAATTATAGCCCCAGTTAGACACCAGCCCTAAATCTTTTTCTTTTTTTCTTTTTTCTTTTTTTTTTTAGGAAGAGTCTTCCTCAGTAGCCCAGGTTGGTCTTGAATTCATGATCCTTTTGGCTAAGCCTTTTGAGCTATGCCTTCCTCTTGGATTTTAGGGCTGGTCCTGGGGCTTCTGGATGCTGTGCCTGAGCATTTTTGCTCAAGGCTACTGCTCTACCACTTGAGCCATAGCTGCACTCCTGGCTCCCTCCTTGTCCTCCTCCTCTTCCTCCTCCTCCTCCCCCCTCTTCCTCTTCTTCTCCCCCCCTTCCCCCCCTTTTCTTTTCTTTCTTTCTTTCTTTTTTTTTTTTTGGTCGTGGGGCCTGAACTCCTGGCCTGTGCACTGTCCCTCAGCTCTTCAGCTCAAGGCTGTCACTTTACCACTTGAGTCACAGTGCCATTCCACTTTTTTCTGCTTATGTGGTGCTGAGGAATCAAACCCAGGGCCTCATGCATGCAAGGCAAGCACTCTACCACTAAGCCACCTTCTCAGCCCCTCTTTTTCTTGCTTTCTTTTCTGACTTTCTAGGATTACAGGCATGAGCCACCAGCACTTATCTTCTAGAGAGATTTTTTTGGTCGCTCCTGGAGCTTGAACTCTGGACTGTGTTCCTCAGCTTTTCAGCTTAAGGCAAGCACTCTACCACTTGAGCCTTAGCACCACTTCGGGTTTTCTGGTGGTTAATTGGAGATAAGAGTCTCACAAACTTTCCTGCCTGGGGTGGCTTTGAGTTATGATCCTCAGATCTCAGCCTCCTGAGTAGCTAGGATTATAGGCGAGAGCCACCAGCTTTGGGCTAAAAAGATCTTTTAAAATTAGATTCTGGCAGAACTCCAGCAGGCAATCCACAATGGATTCAGTTTCTGAATAGGATGATTTTGATCCACAAGCTCCAAGGACCCAAACTTTTGCTATAGAAAGCACTTATGAAATAACAAGACTGATGTAGAGCTTTTAATTACTCCATTTAAAATAATGCTTTCTGTATATTTAAGCATAATTAATTCCTATATGTGTAATGTAGAGTAATAGAATTTTAAGTTTATGTGAGTATGTATGTGTGTTGCTGCTGCTGGAACTCTGCCTTTTTGCCAGGTGCATGCTGTACCACTGTACTATATTCTCTCAGTTTATATTTAAAGGCTCTTAAGTTGCCTGCCAGAGAGTTCATTGGATGTATAAATGTAGATGTAAGTTCTACATTTACTTCCACAACTCTGGACCAATACTTGAAAATGGACTGATGATGCTAGTTAGCGTCTATTTATGCCAGACTCTGCCAAGCCTTTTATAGACGTTATCTCTCCATAACCAAAATGATTTTATAAGGTAGATGCTGGCATTATTCCTATTACTATGGGTCAAGGAATGTAAGTTTCTTTCTGAAGTGTCACCTGATTTATATAGTTAAGTCCAAGTATGATCCCAGAGCATTGGTAAGGTGGCCTGTGGTCCTGTTTTTTTTTTTTTGCCAGTCCTGGGGCTTGAACTCAGGCCTGGGCACTGTCCCTGAGCTGCTTTTTTCCTCAAAGCTAGCACTCTTACCACTTGAGCCACAGCACCACTTCCAGATTTTTCTGGTTATGTAGTATGGAGGAATTGAACCCAGTGCTTCATACATGCTAGCCAAGCACTCTACCACTAAACCATCTTCCCAGCCCAGCCCGTGCTCTTTCTAACTATGAAAGTAAAAAATGCTTATGATATTACAGGTGCTGTTAGCTGGTAGTTGTAATCCTAGCTACTTAGGAGGTTACAATATGTGGATAACAGGCTGAAACCATCTCGGGCAGAAAAGTCCATGAGACTCTTATTTACAACTAAGCACCCAAAAGCTGGAAGTAGAAGAGTACTAGCCTCGAGCAAAGAAGCTCAGGAACAGCACCAAGGCCCTGAGTTCAAGTCTCAGGACTGGCACACACACACAGAATGCTTACGATCAAAATGATGAAAGAAGCCAGGTGCTAGTGGCTCATGCCTGTAATCCTAGCTACTCAGGAAGTTGAGACGTAGGATTGTGGTTCAATGCTACCCCAGGCAGGGAAGTCCATGAGATTCTTATCTTCAGTTGACCACAAGAAAACTGAAAGGGGATCTATGGCTCAAGTGGTAGAATACTAGCCTTGAGTAGAAAAGATTAGGCAGTGTCCAGGCCCTTGGTTCAAGTCCATGACCAAATAAAAAAACCCCAAAAGTACAGTTGAGGTGCATTGTGCAGAAAGTAGAAGTATTGTTATCTCACTCTTAGAGATAACAATTGTTAGTCATCTATCTTTTTTTTATATATACTGATAGTATTTTGCTTTACAGAAATGGGATGAGCTATACTGTTCCTGCAGGTTTTTTAAGTTTTATTGTAAAGGTGATGTACTGAGGGGTTATAGTTATGTAAGGTGTTAAGTACATTTCTTCTTTCTTTTTTCTTTTTTTTTGTTCTTGGGGCTTCATCTCAGCCTAGGCACAATCTTTGAGATCTTGAGCTCAAAGCAAGCACTCTACCACGTGAGCCATAGTGCCACTTCCAATTCTCTGGTGGTTAATTGGAGATAAGAATCTCATGGACTTTCCTGCCCAGACTAGCTTTGAACAGTGATCCTAAGATCTCAGCCTCCTGAGTAGCTAGGATTACAGGCATGAACCACTAGCACCCGGCTTTTTACATTTCTTTTTGATCAGTGTTACCCTCCTCCTCATTTTCTCTCCCTTCCCCTTCCAGATTTTGTTTGTTTTTTGCTGCTGGTCCTGGAGCTTGAACTCAGAGTCTGGGCACTGTCCTGGAAATTCTTTCTGCTTAAGGCTAGTGCCCTACCACTTGAGCCACAGAGCTATTTCCTGCTTTTTCTGAGTAGTGTATTGGACATAAAGTCTCACAGACTTTTCTGTCGGGGCTGGCTTTGAGCCATGACCCACAGATCTCAGCCTCCTGAATAGCTAGGATTACAAGACTGAGCCACCAGTGCCTGACCCAGTTTTGTTTTGCTTTTTAACTCAAGAACATGTCTTGTTACTTATGTAGGAATATATCACCTAGATAAATATAGAGGTTGTTGTTGTTGTTGTTTTTTTGGGTCTGGTTGTGGGGCCTGAACTCTGGGCCTGGGCGCTGTCCCTCAGCTCTTCAGCTCAACGCTAGCACTCTACCACTTGAGCCACAGAGCCACTTCCAGCTTTTTTTTCAGTTTGTTTATGTGGTGCTGAGGAATCGAACCCAGGGCCTCACGCATGCAAGGCATGTGCTCTACCACTGAGAGATTTTGATCAAAGATGTCTGTAGTACATGTGTTTTATGTCAGTTTGGGGAAAATAAACCTAGAAAGTGGAATTGCTTAATCAAGGGTGTGCATTTGAAAATAACCATTTCCAAATTATTCTCCAAAATGATGGAATAAATTTCCAGCTAAAGTGTGGATCCTTTTTTGTGTGTGTGTGTGTGCATCATTGGGCCTGAACTCTGGGGCTGGGTGCTGTCCCTCAGCTCTTCAGCTCAAGACTAGCACTCGACCACTTGAGCCACAGCACCACATCCAGCTTTTTCTACTTTTGTGGTGCTGAAGAATTGAACCCAGGGCCTCATACATGCAAGGCAAGCATTCTACCACTGAGCCACCTTCCCAGCTCCCTAAAGTGTGGATTTTGTGATTGTCAGATACAATATTGGATGAATGACCATCTAGTAGGTAAAATTTGTTTATCTAAAGTATTGCTAAAACTGGGTATCACAAATCTTTAACAAATTTGCCAAATAGTACATGAAAGAAATATTGCTTTAACTTTTTTTTTCTGTTGGTCATGGGGCCTGAACTCTGGGCCTGGGCACTGTCCCTTAGGTCTTTTTTTTTTTTTTGGGTCCAGTCGTGGGGCCTGAACTCTGGGCCTGGGCGCTGTCCCTCAGCTCTTTAGCTCAAGGCTAGCGCTCTACCACTTGAGCCACAGTGCCACTATGTGGTGCTGAGGAATCGAACCCAGGGCCTCAGGCATGCAAGGCAAGTACTCTACCACTGAGCCACCTTCCCAGCCCTGTCCCTTAGGTCTTAAGTGCAAGGCTAGCACTCTACCTTTACCACTTGAGCCACAATGCCACTTCTGGTTTTTTCTGCTTTGTGTGGTGCTGAAGAATTGAACCCAGGCCTCATGCATGCAAGGCAAGCACTCTACCACTGAGCCACCTTCCCAGCCCCTTTTATCATATTTTTATGTTTTAAGTAAACATTTTTAACTTACTTTTTGTAACTTATATTAGACTCTGTCCAAAGTACTTTGTGTTTAGTTGGTCTTGTAAGATAGCTATTATTCCATTTTGCACATCAGAAAACTAGGGGCTTGTTTTAAAATTATAGCTATAATAAGCAGGATCATTACTTGAATAAATGGCACTTAATTTACCTCTAGACACCATGCAGACTTCTTTCTTCTTCTTTTCTTTTTTTTTTTGGGTGGGGGGCTTGAGCTCAGGCCTGGACACTGTCTTTGAGCTCTTCCCCCCGCCCCTCCCAAGGCTAGGGCTCTACCAACTGAACCAACAGCTCCACTTCTAGCTTTTTGGTAGTTAATTGGAGCTAAGAGTCATGGACTTCTCTGCTTAGGCTAGCTTCTTTTTTTTGTTGGTCGTGGGGCTTGAACTCTGGGCCTGAGAGTTGTCCATGCAAGGCGAGCGCTTTACCGCTTGAGCCACAGCACCATTTCTGGTTTTGTAGTGGTTTATTGGAGATAAGAGTCTCACAGAGTTTCCTTCCCGGGCTGGCTTTGAACCGAGATCTTCAGATCTCAGCCTCCTGAGTAGCTAGGATTACAGGCATGAGCCACTGGTGCCTGGCTATAGGCTAGCTTCTAACTATGATCCTCAGATCTCAATCTCCTCAGCAGTTAGGATTACAGGCATGAGCTACCAGCACCTGGCATTTAAAAAAATTATCTTTAAATAGTTGTAGAAAGGGGTTTCATGTATTTTATTTAATGCAAGTTTCAAAAAGAATTAAATGGAAGAGAGAGAATAAAATCTTACAGATACCTTAAAATACTGTACTTGAGATACATTATCACTTGAACAATTCTGCTTAATCTTTTTTTTTTTT
>NW_012267223.1:4030620-4044202 GCF_000151885.1 Dipodomys ordii
ATTCCTCAGCACCACATAAGCAAAAAGAAAAAAGCCAGAAGTGGCACTGTGGCTCAAGTGGTAGAGTGCTAGCCTTGAGCTGAAGAGCTGAAGGACTGTGCCCAGGCCCAGAGTTCAGGCCCCACAACCGGACCAAAAAAAAAAAAATCACTGTATGTGGTGGACTATATATTCTGATCAGGAAGCAGTGTTAACTGTAGGATCAATTCATTTTCTTGGGGGAAAACAACTACATCTACTTTGTTAATCTAGAACTGGGTGTGGAGCATGTGTCTACCAAGCTTGAGGCCCTAGCTTCAATCCTCAGCACTGGAAAAATAAAGTAAAAATCGCTGTACATTGTTTCTACTTTCAAAATGCTTCCTGTTTGTAGTTAGTATTGGAATGAGATAGGACTTTTTCTATACTTAATGGAAGATTGGAATTCATTTTTCTGTGAGTAGCCTAAAAAGCTGAACTCTTCAGGTTTTCTAAATGAGTTGCTAATTCTTATTTGGCACATCTTTGGGAGATATTGCTTTGATAGCTTTCTCACAAAACAATAGTCCATCTCACAAAACAATAGCCACATGAGTGATTACTTGAGTAGGTATAAAGTCCATAGTGTTCATCTTTTTCAACTTTCACTCAGGAATCTGTGGCAAATGTTGAGTAGTGGCAGAAAAATTGGTGTTGAGAACTATGTTGGTTTTTATGCTTCTGCTATTCAATTTTAATGGATATGTCTTATGTCGATTTTATGGCTTATATGAAAATTCATGTCTCACCAGCCTGTGTTTAAGCTTATAATCTTAGTAATTGTGAGGTCCAGATTGGGGGTAGAGCTTGGAGGCCAAACCTGCCATAAAAGTTTACCAGACACTTTGCTTCAACTATGGCTGAACATGATGGAGTGTGTATATCAAATCCAGCAACACAGGGAAACCCAAGTAGAATTGAAGCCCTAATCAGCTGAGAATTAGGTAAAACCCTCACTTGAAAACAATCAATACGAAAAGGGGCTGGAGAAGTCGTTCAGGTGATAGAGTGCTTGCCTTGGAAGTGTGAGGCCCTGAGCTAAATTTCTTTTTTCTTTTCTCCTTCCTTCTTTCTTTCTTTTTGGTTGGTCATGGGGCTTGAACTCTGGGCCTAGATGCTGTCCCTTAGCTCAAGGCGAACACTCTACCACTTGAGCCACAGCACCACTCTGGTTTTCTGGTGGTTTATTGGAGATAGCAGTCTCCCAGAGGGCTGGAAAGGTGGCTCAATGGTAGAATGCTTGCTCTTTGCATGCATGAGGCCCTGGGTTCGATTCCTCAGCACTACATAAGCAGAAAAAGCTGGAAGTGGCACTGTGGTTCTAGTGGTAGAGCACTAGCCTTGAGCTGAAGGGACAGTGCCCAGACCCAGAGTTAAAGCTCCACGACTGACCAAAAAAAAAAAGGTCTCACCGAGTTTCCTGCCCAGGTTGGCTTTGAACCATGATCCTCAGATCTCACCCTCCTAGCTAAGATTACAGGCGTGAGCCACCAGTGCCTGGCCCCTGAATTCAATTTCTAATACTGTCAAAAATGTAGTGTCCTTTTATTTATGTACAGTTGACAAACTACCTTGACAATCTTTGGGTTTCTGTCTGATTCTGTTTTTCAAAACTGAAACTTTAGCCAGGTACCTATGGTTCATATACATTATACTAGCTACTTGGAGGCTGAACCTGCAGGATCATAGTTCCAGCTAAGTCTGAACAGAATAGTTTACTGAGACTCTGGCTCCAAAATAAATTAGCCAAAGACAGATCTGATGTATGGCTTAATATTAGACCACCATCATACAAGGTTGAGGTGCTGAATTCAATCCCTAGTACTACAAATAAAATAAAATAAGAAAAACTCCTTAGCTGGGCACAGTGGCACACCTGTACTTCCAGGCTACATGGAAGGCTGAGATTGGGCGGGTTGAGGTGCCAGGCCAGCCCAGCAGAAAGACTCCAGTTTCACTGAGGGAAATTGGATGTGGTAGCACATACCTATGATCTCAGCAAGGACAGGAAGCCTAAAAGTAGGTTGATTGCTGTTCAGGTGTGTTACAGAGGTGGCAGCAAGTTAATAAGATGCTGTAATCAAAATAAGCCAACAAAAAACAGTCTTGGAGGTGTGGCTTAGCAGTATGGTGACAGCCGAGCATGCGCAAGGCCCTGAGTTCAAACCCCATTACTGCCGCCCACCTCAAATAAAATAATGGAACTCGTTGATTTTGCATGTCTGTTCAGTCAATTCTTCTGTTTCCCATCAAAGATGGTTAGTCTCAACAATCAGTCCTGAAAACCAGTTAAAATTAGTAGGCTTCCGGGTGCTGGTGGCTCATGCCTATACTCCTAGCTACTTAGGAGGCTGAGATCTGAGGATTGCAATTCAAAGCCAGCCTGGGCAGGAAAGTCCTTGAGACTCTTACCTCCAGATAATGACCAGAAAACCAGAAGTGGTGTTGTGGCTCAAAGTGGTAGAGTGCTAGCATTTAGCAAAAGAGCTGAGCTCAGAGACAGTGCCACAGTCCTGAATTCAAGCCTCATAAAAAAAGAAAAGAAAAAGCTGTGGATATTGCTAGGGAATTGTTTTTCTGATAAGCCTTCATATTCTCATTTCTAAAAATTGTACATATGCATTAGTTAGCTAAAAATAACTATAGATATTAAGATGGGAATTTGATGCTCCATAAAAATAAATGCTCAGGCCGGGTGCTGGTGGCTCACGCTTGTAATCCTAGCTATTAAGGAGGCTGAGATCTGAGGGTCATGGTTCAATGCCAGACCTAGATGGAAAGTCTGTGAGACTCTTAATCCCCAATTAACCACCAGAAAGCCGGAAGTGGCACTGTGGCTCTAGTGGTAGCTGAAGAGTTAAGGGACAACGCCCAGGCCCAGAGTTCAACCCCCGAGACTGACCAAAAAACAAACAAAAATCACCAGAAGTGGCGCTGTGGCTCAAATGGTAGAATGCTAGCCTTGAGCACAAAGAGGCTTAGGGACAGCGCCTAGGCCCTGAGTTCAAGCCCCACAACCAACAACAACAACAAAAATACTCAGACTAATCTTTGTGTTTCTAAAATATTTAAATATTTGCTGGAACTCTTTCTTTACATGCTTCTTTACAGCCAACACCACATAGAATATTTTAAGTACGGCCTGAAAGAATAAACATGGACTTGGTTTATTAAATTCTTGGAGCAGAATGGTAGGTTTTCAAATTTGCCTGAGGACTTTTTACCACACAATTTCTTTCCTCCTACATACTACTCTTCTCCAATCTGAATATTCCCAGCTGGTTTACTGGATAGCCTATTTGCAGCTATGCTTGATTAATGCCCCAATTGTTAACTTTAGAACAAAAGAATAATAATCACTCGTGCCCCTCAAATGAGCTGCTAAGTGGTAATTATTTGAGAAAGGTGCCACTATAAATAACACGTCCCCATTCTGCTAGTGCCCTTGTTTTCTGGTTTTGTTTAGCGTGAGTGAAGACTGAGACTGGGAACAAGAATGAGGCTTTATTTTCCTGTAGGTATGCTAGGGTGGAGGTTGTGTCCCGCTCACTCCTGCAGTTCTGTCATCTGATACTGACTAAAGTGACAGAATCTTTCACCTGCAGAATGCAGTTTGCCTGCTTACTGCTTCTCAACTCAAAGAGAAGCTAAGCTAAGGTACTATGGGTAGCTATTTGTTTGTTTGTTTGTTTGCCCTTCCTAGAGTTTGAACTCAGGGCCTGGGCACTGTTACTGAGCTCCTTTTGCTTAAAGCTAGCAGTTGAGCCACAGCACCACTTCTAGCTTTTTCTGTGATTAATTAGAGATCTTGTCTCAAGGACTTTCCTGCCGGGGCTGGAGGGCCACTAATGAAGGGTCCCACACATCTATCCCAGGGGACCATGCAGAGGCAGGCAGGCACAGGAGAAAGATTATTATAAGGTTTATTAGAGGAGCACCTGGCCCCCATCCCTATCCAGGTAGCTGGAGGGACTGAAGGTCAGAAGTGAGGTGGAGAGAGGGAGGGGCCAGCTGTACGGCGGGAACTCCAGGAATGGGAGGGGGCCCAGGTCTGGGTGGAGCTGAGGACCAAAGGTGAGCATAATACTAACAGCTTTGAATGTGATCCTCAGACCTCAGCCTCCTGAGTAGCTAGGATTATAGGTATGAGCCACAGGTGCCCAGCTTGGTAACTGTTTTAATAGGTTTTTTGTTGTTGTTGTTGTTGTTTGTTTGCAGTGCTGGGGATTGAACCCAGGGCCTGCACATATTGGGCAAGTTTTTTTGGGGGAGGGTGGGTGGGATGCAGTAGGGGGTTAGTCGTGGGCCCGAACTCTGGGCCTGGGCGCTGTCCCTCAGCTCTTCAGCTCAAGGCTAGCGTTCTACCACTTGAGCCACAGCTCCATGTCCAGCTTTTTTTGCTTATGTGGTGCTGAGGAATCAAACCCAGGGCCTCATACATGCAAGACAAGCACTCTACCACTGAGCCACCTTCCCAGCCTTGGGCAAGGTTTTGACCAGTTGGTGTACTTTCCTATACTAGCTAGACAAGATACTTAGCAGCCGTTCTTTTTGTTTTTGTTTTTTTGGGTCCAGTAGTGGGGCCTGAACTCTGGGCCTGGGCACTGTCCCTCAGCTCTTCAGCTCAAGGCTAGCACTCTGCCACTGGAGCCACAGCGCCACTTCCGGCTTTCTTCTTTTCTTTTTCTTTTTCTTTTTTTTTTTCTGGGTCCGGTCGTAGGCCTGAACTCTGGGTCTGGGCGCTGTCCCTCAGCTCTCAGCTCAAGGCTAGCGCTCTACCACTGGAGCCACAGCGCCACTTCCGGCTTTTTTCTTTTTGCTTATGTGGTGCTGAGGAATCGAACCCAGGGCCTCTGGCATGCAAGGCAAGCGCTCTACCACTGAGCCACCTTCCCAGCCAGCAGCCATTCTTTAAAAGGGACATCTTTCGAGTTTAGATTAGGTCTTCAACCCTCTTGTTCAGTAGATCGCTGGGTTACTGAATTTTGGTTATCTGTTTCAAGCATAAGGAAGACCTCCAAGTCTTGGCAGTTTTCAGGGGAAAGGAGCATTAGGCAGAAGGAGATCTCCACTAGCTGTCTTGCTCTGGTTTTTATGGTTATTTGGATGTGGTAGGGCAAGGCACTACTGTTACTGGTAGTAAATAGAGTTAAAAAGCAGTTTGCTTTCTCTTGATACTTTGAGGACACATCAAGATTTTGTTTGAATAGAGTGAAACATTGTAAGCCCAGTCTTCATGGCTTGCTATTGACTGGGGGGTGGGGTTTCCTAAGAAACCTGAGTATTGGTGGAGACTGAAGGAGTTATGTCTGTTTGACCCAGTTAGGTGCCACCCCCAGGGTGGCCCTTTATTTCAGTGTACTGCCCTGGGTGCCTGAGAAGAGGTGTGAGGAAGAAAGGCAGAGGCTGAACGGACTCCAGCCGGTTCCTGCTCACCCTGCACACCCAGCGGAAAGAGGAAGTGTATTCTGGAATAGCTCTAGCAGCTGCTGCCATTGGCCGCTGGGCCTGTCAGTCGCCTAAGGGCTGGGACTGAAAAGAGGAAGGAGGAGAAACAAGCTGTTGCCTGGAAGGGAGGTGGAGGGCTGAGTGGGGCAGAGCCAGGGGGCGTGGGGGCTGGGATAGCAGGCCTATTGGCAGGGCGGGGCTGCCCTATCCCGGCTACTTCTCTTAATCGTCGGTCTTCTGATCTTCTGATTCAGGGTGGCATTGTGTGTCCCAGCGTGCTGGAGTAGTCCCAGAAGAGAGGCGAGGCTGAGCCCGGAGCGCTGGGTTGCTTCAGCCGGGAAGACTCCCTTCCCCCCTGCTTCTGGCTGCTGAGCACCAAGCAGCGCTCAGAATGGAAGCCATCGCCAAATATGACTTCAAAGCTACTGCAGACGATGAGCTGAGCTTCAAAAGGGGCGACATCCTTAAGGTAAGTGTTGGTGCCAAGCACAATGCATGCTGAGAATCGCCTCTCCTTGTGCTCAGCTGCCTTCTTTCACTCTGATAGCACACAAAGAAGCTTGCTGGTGCTGTTTACATTGCACACTTGTAACATTTATCATCAGGTTTGCTCAGATAGCATACAATAGATGCTGGGTAGAATATGAAATGTGATTGAGAGAGTTGGTGTGATGTGTGGTCTCTGACTGCCTTTGTGTGAATGCCCCAAGTGTTTGTTGATACTGCTAGTATTTAGGAAAAGTCAAAGCAATAGGATTGTAGACAGGAGTGCTATGAGTAGACTGATTTTCCTTTCATTAAAAAAAAAAAGAAAAAGGTCAGGATTTTTTTAGACTTAAACTTGAGTGTAAGGTCTGTCTGAACCATGTGGCAGTTTCCTTACATTGAATATTTATATGTAATACTATTCCATTCGTCTTATTTTACATAGCCAAGAGTTTACATTCTATAATATGGTCCTAGCAGATTAGAAATTAATTTTCCCAGTTTCAAGAGGTTAGAAATATGTCTTTGCATTTTTACTCTTTGTGAGAAAACTGAATAAGATTCTACTTCTTGTATATGCCAGATTTTGGTTTTCTTAAGAGAAACTTGAGTGATTACTCATTATTAAAATCTAATTGCACAGCAGTTTATGAATAAGTTTCTTAGCCAAGCATGGGTGGTTTATCTGCTTAGAATCCTAGTAACTCAGGAAGCTGAGATCTGAACATCCTGGTTTTGAACTGAGCCCATGCAGGAAAGTCCTTGAAACTCTTATCTCTAATTCAGCACCAAAAAAAGCCAGAAGTGGAGCTGTGGCTCAGGTGGTTGAATGCTAGCAAAAATGCTCAGGGACAGTGCCTGGGCCCCAGGACGGGCACAAAATCTTCGTGGTTTGTAGGTTAATTTTGAGCCTCCTTGTTTACAAGAACATTTGTTCTCTACATGACACATGTTAAGTACCTTGCCTACCCAAAAGACTAGAGTAGTTTGTCCTTTTGGATATATAATTTATCTTTACAGGGTGCTTATCAAAGAGTAAGGAAAAGCTAAAGTTGAAATTTTTCCCTGATAGCACACAAAGAAGCTGTGCTGGTGCTGTTTCCCCCGCACACTTGTGGTAGGTGCCAGTACAAAATTAAATGTGACTTGAGAAAGTTGGTGTGATGTGTGGTCTTTAACTGCCTTTGTGTGAATGTCCCAAGTATTTCTGTTTGTTGATACTGGTAATAATTCAGGAAAAACCAAAGTAATATGCAATGTGTCTCCAAAGTAATGTGTGTTCACTGTGTCTCAGCTTTTGGCATCCTTTCCTCTGAACCTTAGTCCAGATTGTTGGAATTTGCTAGTCATTTGTTTACTACCCCTAGTGAAATTCTAGAATTTAATAGAGGAAGAAAGTGAAAATGTGATTTATGGAGGAACTGTAGAGAGGGGCTTGTGATTTTTGTTGTTAATTTGGGTCCATCCATAGTTATTATTTTACCTTGAATTCCCAAGGCAATGGAGTTCTACTCTGAAGTCACCTGCACACAGTTCTCTTCTTTTCTTCTTCCTCGTACTCTTTCTCTTTCTCTGTTCCCTTCCCTCTCCCTCTTCTCTCTTCTCTCTTTCCCTCTCCCTCCCTCCCTCCCTTCCTTCCTTTCTACTGGGGCTAGGGCTTGAATTTAGGGTCTTGAGTTCTCACTTGCCTTTTAAAGCTGGTGCTCTACCACTTGAGCTACACCTTCACTTCCAGTTCTTTGCTGGTTCAAACTGGTATCCTCAAATATCGGATATGAGCCACCCAACTATTTGTTTCTTAATGATAGAAAGGTAGATTGGGGGCTGAAAATGTGGCTTAGTGGTAGAGTGGGGAGATGGCTCAGTGATAGAGTGTTTGCCTAGCATACGTGAAGTCCTGGGTTCAATTTCTTAGTACCACATAAACAGAAAAGGCCAGAAGTGGCACTACGGCTCAAGTGGTAGAGTGCTATCCTTGAGCGAAAGCTCAGGGACAATGTCTAGGCTCTGAGTTCAAGTCCCAGGACTGGCAAAAAATGAAAAAGAAAAATAAGTTGCCCAGGCACCAGTGGCTTACACTTGTAGTCCTAGCAACTCAGGAAGCTGAGATCTCAGGATTACAGTTCAAAGCCTGTCCAGGCAGGAAAGTTTTATCTCCAATTAACTCCCAAAAAGCTGCTTGCTCAAAAAGCTGTGGCTCAAGTGGTAGAGTGCTAGCCTTGAGCAAAAAAGCTCAGAGGCAGTATCCAGGTCTTGTGTTCAATCCTAGAACTGGCACCAAATTAAAAAGAAAAGAAAAGAAAAAAAGAAATACAGGTTGAACGTCTTGGAAGGTGATACTAAAAAGCCCATAAAGGAGAAGAAAGCTTTGTTGTGACACAAGGCTCTTTGAGGATATCCTGAGTCAATACTGTTTCCAGCTGTAGACTTTAGGAAGACACATTTTAGGAAGACATGTCTTTCCATTTGTCTTAGAGAGCTAAAACTCAGAGCAAAAGTAACTTATACTACTAAATGACTTCATCATTGTTGTAGAGAGAATTTGGTGTTTTTCTGGATGAATACTGTGTTCAGCAGATAAACCACTAGTGATATACAAGACTGGCTATTCAAATACCTACATTTGTAGTCTGTACTGAACATTTTGCAAGCCAGTTCCGTACCCTCCCTCCCCCCTCTCTTGTGCTGGTCATGGTGTTTGAACTTGGACTGGGTGCTGTCCCTAAACTATTCTGCTCAAGGCTGTCATTCTACCATTTGAGCTATAACTTCATTTCTTCTGACTTTTTGGTGTTTAGTTGAAGAAAAGAGTCTCACAGACTTTCCTGCTCAAGCTGGCTTTGAACCATGATCCTCAGATCTCAGCCTCCTGATTAGCTAGGATTATGAGTGCGAGTCACAAATGTTGGCTTTCCCCCCTTTTTTCCTAACATAAAGACTTCTCAGTTATGCTTAGGTGTAAGTCACAAGTGCTGGCTTTCCCCCTTTTTTCTTAACATATAGATTTCTCAGTTATGCTTACCTCAGAAACTTGAGCCTGGAAGGCTGTTCTTCATATTATAGCTTACTTAGTACTAAATCAACTAAACAAACAGTAGGGATTTGAGGTTTTTCTTTAGACAATATTCTCTGATTACTGTCTCTGAAGTTTGCTGGAGACATTTGATATGTTTTAAATCAGTCAGCTCTGAAACCAATGTATAACCTTGCCTCATTCCATAATCAGAGAATAAGATACTGTTTAACTTACTTGCTAGATAAGGAAGAAAGTATACCAGACTGTTGACATTTATTTTATGTTTTCTTTGGGGAGAGAGAAAAATACATGGTGTTTTCCAATTTGGTGGCTAACTGGGATATGAAATCATAAGGCTATTATTGCTTTTGAGTGGTGGCCATTAGTTTATTAGTTATTTTGTGGCTTTATTTTAAAAACAAAACCTTGCCTTTTGTCTCATAAAACTTTGTACAATGGAAAGAAGAAGAGAGGCATGCTTTGTTCTTAGAGTTGTTAATAAACAAACAGAACAGTTTTCCACATTTGATTGTTAGGGTGTAAACCAGCCTCATTTGGCTGGCCTTGATGTCATTAGATAATTCTTTAGAATGTTAGTTGGGAGCGCAAAATGTTTACAAGTGGTTGGAATAGCATTGAACAGTTCAACTTTGAAATAGATGAGTAGCTTCTAGCTGCCTTCCATTTTTGTCTTTTTGTTTTTGTTTGAGATGGGAATTTCACTGACTAGTCTCAAATTAATAGGCTCAAGTGATCCTCTGTCTCAGCCTCCAAAGTAGCTAGGATTACAGTAAGTGTCATAATATCTGACTGCCCTCTTGATAAAGAAGACATGTAAGCTGGGTGCTGGTGGTTCACATCAGTAATCCTAGATACTCAGAGGGGCTAAAACTTAATGCATTGTCATTTGAAGCCAGCCTGGTCAAGAAAAGTATGTGAGACTATTGAGACAGTGAGTTCAAATCCCTGTCCCAGTGAAAAAGAGGAAGAGGAGGAAGAGGGGAGAAACGTACATATGAGTATCAAAATCATTACATCTCAATATATTGAAGTAGACTGGGGCTTTGACAAAAGTTCATAAGAATTACATCCTATCACTAGTGATCTTTGAGATCCTGGTGAACTTTTTCTTTTTTTTTTGCCTGTCCTAGAGTTGAACTCAGGGCTTTGGCACTATCCCTTTTCAACTTGAGGCTAGTGTTCTACCACTTGAGCCACAGCTTCACTTTCATTTTGTTTGTTGTTTGGTGATTAATTGCAGGTTAAGAGTCTCATGAACTTTCCTGGCTGAGCTGGCTTTGAACCACAATCCACAGATCTCAACCTCCTGAGTAGCTAGGATTACAGGTGTGAACCCCCAGCACCTGGCTCCTGGTGAACTTTTAATTTGTGTTGACTTCCATCCAACAAACCCCTTCCTTACATTGTCTCTACACTTTGACCCACTACTACCCTGAGAAAAGAGGAAAATAAAAACATATTACTGGAAGTATAAGACAGAACTGAATGCTTTAATATATGTCTTGTTACTTTTCCTCTTTATATAAGCTTACGTTTTTCTTGGTGTGGAAAGGAGAGAGCACTGGGGCTTGAAAATAGAAGGGCTTCTCTTGCAGGCTTCAGGCCTTGCATGATTGAAATATACTTCAGTTCCCCATCCTTGTAGTGTAGGCTTGCGATAGTCCCTAAGGTTCTGGCCAGAACTCTCAGTAAGGCATCAGATATACAGCTGAGTGCCAGATACTTGTCCACCCTGGGTCTCTCTATCTAAAGCATCAATCTCTGTGTGCCCCCCCCCTTCCCCCCCAAGGATCGAAGTGGCCATGTACGGATACTTCACATTGGGCTGTGTAGGAATTCAAAGATAATTTCATGCCTGCAACTGTGTTCCTTCTGTTGTAGAGCTGGCTTCCTGCTTTCTTTGGCTCTAGAAGGGAACCAGTTCTGTTGGAATCATTCAGGTATCCTCGTGGCTGGTACTCATTACCTTTACTGTCTTCCTGAACTACTTGAGAAATAGGTCTTGCCTTCACATTCAGCCCTTGCGCAGCAACCTCCTGTCTCAGTGCTGATCAGCCTATTTCAGTGTCACTCCAAATGTGTCCTTGAACCAGATCCTAGGATGAGTTGTGTGGAGAGTTAGGGAAAAAAAATGTTAAATGCACTTTCTTTCTTAGCAGTTCTAAAGTAAAAGAAGAGAAATAAGATTAGTATGTGCAACAGTATAGGTAGCATATTAACTTTTTTTTTTTTTTTTGCTAGTCCTGGGGCTTGAACTCAGGGCCTGAACACTGGGCACTGTATCTGAACTTCTTATGTCCAAGGCTAGCACTCTACCACTTCTGGCCTTTTCTGTTTATGTGGTACTGAGGAACCTAACCCAGGTCTTCATGCATGCTAGGCAAGCATTGTACACTAAGCCACATTTCCAGCCCACATATTAACTTAAAAAATTGTATTCTATTTATTTAATTTTAGTTGTTATTATAAAGGTGATATACAAAGGGATTACAGTTATATAAGTCAGGTAATGGGTGCATTTGTTTTTGGACAGTGTCACCCCCTTCCCTAACTCTCTCCCAGGTTTTTCCCTCCCATCTCCTCCCACAAGGTGTATAGTTCATTTTCAACATAATGTCTAGAGAGTACCACTGCTGGGCTGGGAAGGTGGCTCCGTGGTAGAGCACTTGCCTTGCATGCTCGAGGCCCTGGGTTTGATTCCTCAGCACCACATAAGAAAAAAAGCCGGAAGTGGCGCTGTGGCTCAAGTGGTAGAGCGCTAGCCTTGAGCTAAAGAGCTGAGGGACAGCGCCCAGGCCCAGAGTTCAGGCCCCACGACCGGACCCAAAAAAAAAAAAAAGAGAGTACCACTGCTATGTTTATTCACCCTTTGTCCTTCCATTTCTGTGCTAATTAATTTTTTTTTTTTTGGTTGTTGTTCTTTGTATGGTTTGTAGGGCTTGAACCCTGCCTAGGCACTGTTCCTGAGCTCTTCAGCTCAAGGCAAGCACTCTACTACTTGAGCCACAGCACCATTTCTGGTTTTCTGGTGGTTAATTGGAGATAAGAGTCTCATGGACTTTTCTGCCTGTGCTAGCTTCAAATCATCATCCTCAGATCCCAGCCTTCTGAGTAGCTAGGATTACAGGTGTGAGCCATTGGTACCTAGCTTGAATTCCTCTTTTAGTGGGTAGTAATAAAACCTAATGTATTGAATGTTTTGTAACCCCTTGCAGCAAGCTAAGTATTTTAACTTGCAATACCCCTCCCACTTCCTATATTGAGGTTTGAAATCAGTCTCATCACTTTTAAGACAAGCACTCTACCTTTTGAGGCACATTCCCACCCCTTGTATTCTTTCATCTAGCTTTACAGTAGTCTTCTACACATAGACACTATTTTCTCCACTTTATTGTTAAGGAAATAAAGGTGTGTTCAATGATTTTTGTCAAGTTTGCATGTTAGGATTCAAACCTAAGTTGGCTGGACTTCTGATTCTTAGTTCTTTTTTTGTATATGTGCTGGTCCTGGTGCCTGGGTACTGTCCCTGAGCTTTTTTGCTCAAGGTTAGTGTTCTACCACTTGAGCCACAGCTACATTTTTGGCTTTTTGTTGGTTAATTGGAGGTAAGAGTCTCATGGACTTTCCTGCCTGGGCTGGCTTGAAACCATGATCCTCAGATTTCAGCCTTCTAGCTAGGATTACAGGTATGAGGACCCCCCCCCCCCAAGCACTCAACTGATTCTTTGTTTTTAATCACTACCCTTCATGTACAAATGAGTTCAAACTAGAGAATGGGGCCACTTCAGGAAAATTGCTTTTCTCTTCTTCTCCCCTTTTCTTCTTGATTTCTCATTCTTTTTTGTTTTTTGTCAGTCATGGGGCCTGAACTCTGGGCCTGGGCACTGTCCCTCAGCTCTTCAGCTCAAGGTGAGCGCTCTACCACTAGAGCCACAGTGCCACTTCCGGTTTTCTAGTGGTTTACTGGAGATAAGAGTTTCACGGACTTTCCTGCCTGGGCTGGCTTTGAACCGTGATCCTCAGATCTCAGCCTCCTAAGTAGCTAGTATTACAAGTGTGAGCCACCAGCACCCGGCTTGATTTCTCATTCTTTTTTCCTTTGTGGTACTGGGGATTGAACCTCATGAATGTTAGGTACTTGCTCTACCACTTGAGCTGTGCCACTAGCATTTTGGTTTTGAGACAGACTCTTCTTAACTTTGCCTGGGTTGACCTTGAACTTTCAGTCCTCCTGCCTCCCCAGTAATTGGAATCATAAGCATGCTTTACCACACTTGTCTGTCTTTTCATATTGGTTGCATAGACCTTTCTTTCTGAGCAGACCCCTTGGACATTGTTGTGTCCAGGTGATTGGATTTTGGGTGATTTTTTTAAACTGTTTCTATGCACTCCATGTATTTTAATAGCACACAGATACTCATTAAAACAATAAAAGTTATGATAATAGTAAATAATGAGTATTTTGCATCTAGTTTACCTTGAAGAACAGTCCAAGAAATTGAAATGCCCTGCTCAGGAGTTTCTCTCTCTCTTTCTCTCCCTTTCCCTTTCCCTTTCCCTCTCCCTCCCTCCCTCCCTCCCTCCCTCCCTCCC
>NW_012267223.1:4044864-4057879 GCF_000151885.1 Dipodomys ordii
CCCCCTCTCTCCCTCCCTCCTCTCTCCCCCTCCCTCGCTCCCTCTCTAATGACTGGGATCTGACCTGATTTTAAATCTTTTAGGCGAAAGTTCACTGTGGTCATACTCAGTATCATAAAACTTTGAGACCATTTAAAGAGAAACCACAAATGGCATTTTGAGGAAAATCTTAGTCCTTTTGGTAGATATTCTTAATTTCACTACCTCGTGGATGTAGAATGAGACCTCCGGAGTTGTAAAGCAGGCTCTAGGCTAGACTCTCTTTGGGTCCCAACTCTTCTATTGGCAGATCTAGTATGGGATTTTGGGTTAATTTACTTAACAACCTTGTGTTCTACAGTGATACTGTTTTCCTAGGGTCATATTGTGGAATAAAAGAGCTAGTCTGTTAGTGTTCTTAAAGCAATGACTAACGGGAAGTTGACGGGACTTGTTAGCTGTTGTTTTTGTGTGTGTTTGTAATCCTGGGGCTTGAATTTAAGACGCTTGAGTTTTTGTGCTCGAGGCTAGCACACTAACACTTGGGCCACAGCCCCAC
This sequence comes from Dipodomys ordii, assembly GCF_000151885.1. NCBI lineage: Eukaryota > Metazoa > Chordata > Mammalia > Rodentia > Heteromyidae > Dipodomys > Dipodomys ordii. Next base: position 4,045,403 of record NW_012267223.1, read on the forward strand.
TTTCAGTGTATTTTCTTATTTATTTATTAGCTTAATAGGAAATGAGTCTAAATGAGTCTTGTACTTTCCTGCCTGGGCTGGCTTCAAACTGTGATCCTCGGATCTCAGCCTCTTGAGTAGCTAGGATTATATGTGTGAACCACCACCATCTGCTTGCTGTTAGTTTTATTGACAGTACATGCATTGAGGCACACAACTGGCTAAGTCGTCAGTCAGTGAATTATTGCGTCATGAATCTCTTTTCTATAGCACTGGCAAGTGGTTATTAGGTTTTATCTCAAGTTCAGAACTGTTTAAATCCTGTCCCAAAGCTGAACTGAAAGCCCAGTATTGATGGAGCACTGTTTGGAAAATGAGCTGTTTCTTCATTTTTACATCTGTAGCCTCTCAGGATTAAGCCTGAGGCAAAGATTTATTCCTCTATAGAGTCCTGTGCAGGAGGTGTTCACTTTTCGAATTCTTTTGTTGATTACTAATAGTAGAAGATGTTTTGAAAAATCAACCTTGGGAAAAACTCATGCTTGTATTTATACTCTTAAGGATATTAAGTACTCATTACCCATGAGTGTGCTGTGCAGACCCCTGGGAGAACATTCATTCTGGTTTCAAGACTGAGGTTAGACATATTCTTTTCCTTCCCAGCAGCCTTTTTGAATCTGAAGGAAGCTTTAAATGATGCTTTAGTGTTTCCTTTATACTGTAGGAAAGCTTAGAGCCTATCTTCAGCTTGTCTCTAGCAGCAGTTCCTGTCCTCGTCATCATTTTCTTCTTCTTCCTCCTCCTCCTCCTCCCCCCTCTTCTTCTTCTTCTTTTGTCTTTTATTTTTGTGATACTAGGAGTTTGAGCTGCCTCCTGACTAGCAAGGATATATACTGCATTGGCCTTTTGTCCTTAATGTGGAATCAAAACTGGTGCTATTGGTAGTAAATACAGAGTATTTTCCTCATCACCCTAACAGTTGCTCCTTCCTCCCTCCCTCCCTCCCTTTCTCCCTCCTTTTCTCTCTCCCTCTCTTCCTCTCTCCCCCTCTTCTTCTTCTCTCCCTCTCCCTCTCCCTCCTCTCTCTCTCTCCCTCCCCGCACCCCCCCCCTCTCTCCAGTCCTGGGGCTTGAACTCAGGGCTTGGGCACTCTCCCTGAGTTTCTTTTGCTCAAGGCTAGCACTCTGCCACATGAGCCACAGTGCTACTTCCAGCCTTTTCTCTTTATGTGGTACAGGGCTTCAAGCACTGTACCACTAAACCACATTCCCAGCCTTGGCTTTTATTTATTTTTTAGATGGAGTCTCATGCTTTTTTGCCTTTACCATCATACCGAGTTGGTTTGTTGATATGGGATCGCTCAATTTTGCTTGGGATGACTTTTCACCTCTCAGGTACCTGGTATTACAGATATGTGCTACCATGCTCAACTCTTTTGTAAATATAAATTGGTTGAGAGGAGGGTTTTTTGTTTTGTTTTGTTTTGGGTTTTTTTGGTGGTTCCTAGAGCTTGAACTCTGGGCTTGGCCGCAGTCCCTGCACTCTTCAGCTCAAGGCAAGCTCTACCGCCTGAGCCACTGCACCACTTCCAGTTTTCTAGTGCGTTATTGGAGATAAGAGTCTCACGGGCTTCCCTCCTTGGGCTGGCTTTGAACTGTGATCCTCAGATCTCAGCCTCCTGAGTAGCTAGGATTACAGGCGTGAGCCACCGGCACCTGGCTGAGAGGAGGATCTTATAAATATTTTTTCTCAAGCTGGTCCCAACGCTTATGATCTCAGCCTCCCAAATAGGTAGAATTACAGGCATGAGACATTGCACTTAGCTAACAGCCTAATTGATTCTGTGGTTTAACAGTGGGTTTACAAAAACAAGGTTTAAACTGAGCATGGTGGCACTGGCCTATAATTCTAATACTTGGGAAGCTGGATGCCCTGCCTCAAAATAGGCACATTTAAAATCCAGGTTTAGGAAAATGACAAAAGCTTTTTGTAACATTTTCTTGCAACAACAACAATAACAAAACAGTTTGGTCCTAGCTAGGAACAGTGGCTCATACTAGATACTGGTTACTTGGAAGATGGAAATTGGGAGAATTGAGGTGTGTAGCCTTCCGAGCAAATAAGGCAGATATCGTGGCTTGAGTTTATAATCCCAGCTACTCAGGAGACTTTAGAGAAGGTCCAAGGCCAGCCCTGGGAAAAAGTGAGATCCTATCTGAAAAATAACTAAGACACAAAAGAATGGGGGCATGATTCAAGTGATAATGCACCTGCCTGTCAATCACAAGGTCCTGACTTCAAACTCCAGTGGTGCCAACAACGTGCAGAAGGAAAAGAAGTTGGCACAAGTGGCTCACACCTATAACCTTAGCTTCTTGGGAAACAGAGATAAGGAAGATCATAGTTCCAAGATAGCCTGGGCAGAAAAGTCCACAAGACTCCATCTTAACAGAAAGAAGCTAGGTGTTGCATGTCTGTCATCTCATCTAGTTTTGTTTTGTTTTGTTTTTGTGTCCGGTCATGGGGCCTGAACTCTGGGCTTGGGCGCTGTCCCTTAGCTCTTCAGCTCAAGGCTAGCGCTATACCACTTGAGCCACAGCGCCACTTCCAGCTTTTTTTTTCTGCTTATGTGGTGCTGAGGAATCGAACCCAGGGCCTCATGCATGCAAGGCAAGCCTCTGCCACTGAGTCACCTTCCCAGCCCTGTCATCTCATCTAGGACAGGAAGCTAAACTAGGTAGATTGTGCCTGGGCCTGAAATGAACTTTATCTAAAAAATAATCAATGCAAAAAAAATGACTGGAGGTGTGTGTGACTCAGTGGTAGAGTGCCTGCCTGGTAAGTGTGAGATCCTAAGTTCAAGCTCCAGTAGTGCTGCCAAGAAAAAGGTGTGGGTTTAGTCATAAAGTAAGAGGAAATATACTTTGAACTTTGGAATTATATGATTCACTGATAAAAAGGTAGAAGGAACTAAACACTAGTGGCTCATTGCCTGTAATCCTAGCTACTCAGAGGCTGACATCTGAGGACCATGATTCAAAGTCAGCCTAAGATGGAAAGCCCACAAGACTCACATCCAATTTACTACCAAAAAATGTCGGAAGTAGAGTTGTAGTTCAATTGATACAGTACTAACCTTGAGCAAAAACATTCAGGGACAGCACCCAGATCCTGAGTTCAAGCTCAGAACTGGCACCAGAAAAAAAAAAAGAAAGGTAGAGTGTCAGTTCATGAGACACCTTCATTCATGTGGACCCATTACTATTTTGGTAGACTCTGGATGCTGGGTTTAGGGAGAGCTTTGGCTTTCTATTGCATTCTAGAGTGGATGTTTTTACATGCACATAGTAAAACAAAAAAACTAATCATTACCCAGATGTCAGTGTACAAATCAACAAACATCTTCTAGCCTGTTTTTTGTTTGTTTGTTTGGTGGTGTGAGCCACTGATGCCTGGCCTGTTTGGTTTGCTTATAAGAGGAAAACAAAAAGCAAAAAAAAAACAACTTGTTCACAGCTTCCTAGAGCAAACATGTTCCATCTTCAGATTCTTCTTGGTGCAGGCAGTACGGCCTCTCCACACTGACTAGGGCTGCTGCATAGACTCTATTCAGAGTGTAGATCATCACAAGTATGGCCAGCCCTTCCTCTGAATAAAGATTGGCCCTACCATAATTTTTTTGTTGTTGTTGGTTGTGGGGCTTCAACTCTGGGCTTGGGAGCTGTCCCTGCGCTCTTCAGCTCAAGGCGAGCACTCTACCACTTGAGCCACAATGCCACTTCTGGTTTTCTAGTGGTTTATTAGAGATAAGAGTTTAACGGACTTTCCTGCCTGGGCTGGCTTTGAACGGTGATCCTCAGATCTCAACTTCCTGAGTAGCTAGGATTACAGCCAAGAGCCACTGGTGCCCAGCTTGTATGCTTACTTTTGACTTTACAGACTGGTTTAAAATGACTAATGTGTAAAATTATGGTATTGGAATGTTTTTTCTTTGTGGAACAGGGTCTTGTAAGGTCACTTTGCCTGGCCTAGAACCTCAGCCACCCTAGTGCTTGGTTTGCAGATTGGCTCAGCCTGAGCAGACACAATTTGACTCTAAATTGCAGTTAATTTGCAAAAAACCAAGGTGAAGTTGTGGCTCAAGTGGTAAAGCACCAGCCTTCAGTGAAAAAGCAAAACCAGGGTGTAAGACTTAAGAAAGTCTTACAGACTTTCCTGCTTATGCTGGCTTTGAACCCCAATCCTCCGATCTCAGCCTCTTGAGTAGCTAGTCTTACAGATATGAGCTACCACACTTGGCAACAGTTTAGTTCTTGTTTTTGTTTGTTTTTTTGTTTTTGGGTCCGATTGTGGGGCCTGAACTCTGGGCCTGGGCGCTGTCCCTCAGCTCTTCAGCTCAAGGCTAGCGCCCTACCACTTGAGCCACAGCGCCACTTCCGGCTTTTTTTTTCTTTTTGCTTATGTGGTGCTGAGGAATAGAACCCAGGGCCTCATGCATGCAAGGTAAGCGCTCTACCACTGAGCCACCTTCCCAGCCCAACAGTTCAGTTCTTATGCTGGCTATATTTCGAGTCCTTGATGCCTATGTCTGGTGGTTACTATATGGTGGCACACTGGAAATACAGGATATTTGTATTAATAGAAAGCTTTATTGTCCAACCCTGCTATAAATGTCACTACTCAAAAAACAGTGATCAAAGATATTGGAACTTTCACTTTAAAATGCCCTTACTAGCAAGGCACTGGTGGCTCACGCCTGTAATTCTAGCTGCTCAGAGTCTGTGGATCCTGATCTGAGGATCACAGTTCAAAGCCAGCTGGGCAGTAAAGTCCGTAAGACTCTTACCTCCAATTAACTACCAGAAAACCAGAAGTGGCGCTGTGTTCAAAGTAGTAGAGAACTAGAATTGAGCAAAAAAGCTCAGAAACATCGCGCAGGCCTGAGTTCAAGCCCCACAACCGATGACCAATAAAACGTCCTGACTTCACGGCAGACTGTTGGTGGATACTCTGGTCTTTGGAGGTAAGGTCATGGAGCAGAACTGAGATGGAAGTGAGAAGCAAAATACAACTATGGATTCTTGAGAGTAGACTTGAGGTGGGGTTTTTCTTTTTCCTGTGGAATTTTGATTTCCCAACCCCTCTTCTTTACAGTGCTGCCCCTCTCCCACCTATAAATTGTGCCCAGGCAGGCTCTGTGAACCCTTTGCTACTTTAGTACTGCATCTTTACCAGTGAAAATAAAATGGAAGGCGCACGAAAGCCCTCTGGGGTGGCCTGGAAGCTGCCCTCTAGGCTAGTGATGCCTCTTGTAGTTCTGGTGACTGTGTCATGGGATGTGTAATGTGGTCTTGGGCTAAATGTGCAGACAGCAGCATCTGAGGCACCTCCAGAGAGCAGAGGCTGCAGTTCTTTGAATCCAGTAAAACCATAATTATTGTGTTTTCTCTTCAGAACTCTGTTCTATGCAAGGACTCTCAGGCAAAGCAAGACTTACCCTCTTGTAAGTAGTCATTTAAAGTCTGGGTTAACTTGCACCAGAATTTTTTGGTATAATTTCATAGCCTCACCAGAAAAACATCGCAATGTTTCATTGACCAACATTTGTTTGCCAGTAATGTTAGAAATACTGTGTCAGGCAGTCTTAATGCCTATATTTAAACAAAATCTGGTCAGTTTTCCATCAGTTACTAATTTTGCCTGCACTTTGAGCTGTCTCACATTTCTGGTTTTCAGTCACATGGGTCCTTTTATCTGGTATAATCTTACTATTAGCATACATTAGCTAAACAAGGAGGATTTCATGGTGACATTTCCACTCATGTACACAGTGCGTTCAATCAGTCCTTCATCAAGCTCCCTTCTCCCCCAACCCCAATACAATTTCAGGAGGTCTCATTGTTCTGTTTTCATACTTGCCAACAATTATTTTTTCAGTCGTATCCATCCTCTTTCACCCCCATTTAGCCTAAACTCCCTTTTGATAGTCCCCCTTAATAGAACCTGTTTCTCTGTCATCTATTGTCTGGTATAATCTTCAGCATAAAAAGTCACAATCAGAGCCGGGCACTAGTGGCTTATGCCTGTAATTCTGGCTACTCAGGAGGCTGAGATCTGAGAATCATGCATGGCTTGATGTGTATGGTTTGAAGCCAGCTGGGGCAGAAAAGTCTGTGAGACTTTTATCTCCAATTAACCACCAGAAAACAGAAGTAGCACTTGGCTCAAAGTGGTAGGGCTCTTGCCTTGAGCAAAAAAGCTCAGGGACAAAGTCCAGGCCCCTGAGTTCAAGCCCCATGACTGACCCCTCCCCCCCCCCAAAAAAAATGTCCCATTGGACATAGCACAGCTTCCCTTCCCTTGGCCATCCCACCTTTCCTCATTGCTTGAAATCAGCCCATGCTCCTGATTTTGACTATTCTTCTCTTCCCTCTGTGCCTCTCTACCACCCTGTAGTGCTGTAGCTCCTGCCCCCTGTTTTTGTGTTTCCACAGTGTGTGAGAGTCTTGCTTAGTGATTTGCCACATAGTAGTTTAATGTGGAGGGCCAAAGGCGGTGATTTGGAATTGCATACCATGGTCATCAGTCAGTGGGAATTGACTCCATGATTGGTAGCCATCTTTGTATCACCTGCATTACCCTATCAGAGTTCACTGGTTTCTTTGGTATCTCAGCTCTTTTTGCCTTTATTGAAGTGATAAATGAACTTTTGAATTTTTACTAGATGAATATGTATGCTATTCATACACACACACACACACATATGTGTGTGCATATTATATCGAACCCCATCTAGGTTAGACCCCTCAACTCCTTTTCCTTTGAGTTTTTTGCAAAATGCACTTATACTTTACTATGCTTAGAATCTAAAGAATACTTAATGACTTTAAAAAATATTACTACCCAGTAAACTATGCCAGTCTTCGTTTTGACATTTATTCCTTCCAAAATCACATATGTGGAAAATACCAATAAAAAAGGAGGTTCTCTCATGTAGATTTTCTTGCCTGCAGTTGTTCTTTATCCTTTTAGTATATAAGAAATAAAAATTTGGGCTGGGAAGGTGGCTCAGTGGTAGAGCGCTTGCCTTGTATGCCTGAGGCCCTGGGTTCGATTCCTCAGCACCACATAAGCAAAAAGAAGCCGGAAGTGGCGCTGTGGCTCAAGTGGTAGAGCGCTAGCCTTGAGCTGAAGAGCTGAGGGACAGCGCCCAGGCCCAGAGTTCAGGCCCCACAACCAGATTCCCCTCCCCCCCCAACAAAAAATTTCACCCAGGCGCTGGTGGCTCACACCTATAATCCTAGCCACTAGGACACTGAGATCTTAGTATCACAGTTCAAAGCCAGCCCAGGCAGGAAAGTCCCTGAGACTCTTATCTCCAATAAACCACTAGAAAACTGGAAATGGTGCTGTGGCTCAAGTGGTAGAGCGCTCGCCTTGAGCTGAAGAGCTGAGGGACAGTTCGCAAGCCCAGAGTTCAAGTCCCACAACTGACAAAAAAAAAGAATAATAATAAAATAAAAATTTCCTAGAGATAGTTTGAAGTCGCCTGGTGGTAGTTCTGAGTTCTGTAGTTGATGTATCCCATAGTCTTTGTGAAGTGCCAAGAGCAGCTTTGTAGGGGATCGGGTTCTGGTTAGAGGAGCCCTTCTTCATCAGATGTTCTCTTGTGTTTACATGGTTATCAAAAGTGATAAGGTTTCCTAGCTTTGTCAGATCACATGGCTTAACAAACAGCTGTCTGAACTCTAATTGTGTCCCTACATTTCCAAGGATGCTCTCTAGCCTTTATTAGCAACACTGATAAGCATGCATGCTATGTGGTGTCAAAATAGCTGTAGCCAGTCTGGAGTGTGTCCAAACTGAAGATGTTAAGGTCAAGAAAGAGCAGATGGTATGCACTTTTCTTCATCAGAGTTGGGACATCTTTACAGGGACCATCATGCAAGCACATATGACTTTTTTTTGTTGTTGTTGGTGGTTGTGGGGCCTGACCCTTGGGCCTGGGCACTGTCCCTCACTCCAGCTCAAGGCTAGTGCCCTACCACTTGAGCCACAGCTCCACTTCTGGCATTTTCTGCTTATGTGGTGCTGAGGAATGGAACCCAGGGCCTCATGCATGTGAGGCAAGCATTCTACCACTGAGCCAACTTCCCAGCCCGCTGACATGCTTTTGACTTTTTCTTGTTAGTATTTCAGTTCCTCTAGGTTAAAACAGGAGACCAGCATATCTTATAGAAACCAACTCTTGGAGTGTGTACATACTAGCTGCTCTTTAATTCTATCCCACCTTTACAAGAGAACAGTTTCAAGTAAGTTCAGAGCCTCAGAAATAATAGTAATAATAATGGTTCTTACACAGATTAAACTAACTCAGATATGTAAGCACTTGAAGTAGCTACTATATAATAAGCTATTATGAGAAGAAGCAGTTTCAGCTAGGCATGGTAGGTCACACGTGTAATCCTAGCTATGGATAATCAGGAGGCTAGTAGCTATAGGCCAGCCCAGAGTTTGCAAGACTCCATCTCAGCCAATAAAAAGTTGAGTGTGGCAGTGTGCACCTGTTATTCAAGCTATTCAGGTAATGTAAATGGGAGAATTGCAGGTGAAGCTGGCCAAATTGCAGGCTGGACTGGCCAAGGCAAAAAGTAAGTCCCTGTCTGAAAAATAACTAAGGCAAAAAATAATGGAGTTGATTCAAGTGATAGAATGCATGCCTAATAAGCATGAAGCCACGTTCAAATACCATTGAGTGATTCCCATTAGCCAGAGGATTCCAGTATTTAGAGGTTAGAGAAATATTGATGCCATTAACAAAGATGAGAACAGCCCAACAGAATCTCTGCCTGCTACTTAATAGATTTAACTCCTTTCTAACAAAGTAACTGTTTCTGTTGCTTTTCAGCAAGAAGCAGCCTTGATATTGAAGAACTTGAATAATAAAACCTTGAGACTTTGCTTTTTAGGTAATGCCTATTTCATGATTGCTTTTTTTTTTTTTTTTTTTTGGCTTTGGAGTACTGGAGTTTGAACTCAGGGTCTCATTCATGCCACCATCCCTTTTTACTCATTGTCTTTCTAATAGGGTCTTAATTTTTGCCTGTACACTAGCTGATCATAATCCTATTTATATTTCCCAAATAGCAGGAATAACAGGTGCACATGCCTGGCGTGTGTGTGTGGGGGGGGGTGTTGGTGTTGGTGTTGGTGTCAGTGTTGGTCATGGGGATTGAACTCTGCTTTGGTGCTGCCCCTGAGCTCTTCAGCTAAGGGCTAGCGCTCTACCACTTGGGCCACAGTGCCACTTCCAGTTTTCTGGTGATTTTTTTTTTTTGTCGGTCGTGGGGCTTGAATTCTGGGCCTCGGCGCTGTCTCTCAGCTCTTCAGCTCAAGGCGAGCACTCTACCACTTGAGCTACAGCGCCACTTCCAGTTTTCTGGTGGTTTATTGGAGATAGGAGTCTCACGGTCTCTCCTGCCCGGGCTGGCTTTGAACCTCGATCCTCAGATCTCAGCCTCCTGAGTAGCTAGGATTACAGGCGTGAGCCACCAGCACCAGGCTTTCTGGTGATTTATTGGAGATAAGAGTCTCACAGATTTTCCTGCCCGGGCTGGTGAGCCTCAGATCTCAGCCTCCTGAGTAGCTAGGATTACAAGCGTGAGCCACTGACACCTGGCATGCTTTTTATTGGTTGAGATGGGTCATATCTATCAGATTTATTGCCTAGTGTGGTTTGAACCATGATTCTCCTGATCTCAGCCTTGTGAGAAGCCCGGATTACAGGCATGAGCCACCATGCTTATCATTGTGATTACTCTAAAACACAGTAAGCTGAGTGGTAACCCACAGCTGTAATTTTTTTTTTTTTTTTTTTGTTGTGGGTTTTTTTTTTTTTTTTGGTTGTGGGGCTTGAACTCTGGGCTTGGGCGTTATCCTCAGCTCTTGAGCTCAAGGCAAGTGCTCTACCACTTGAGCCACAGTGCCACTTCCGGTTTTCTGAGTGGTTTATTGGAGATAAGAGTCTCAGGACTTTTCCTGCCGGAGCTGGCTTTGACCCAAGATCCTTAGATCTCAGCTTCACTGGCAACCAGCAGCTGTAATCTTAATTACTCAGAATGCTGAGATCTGAGGATCATGGTTTGAAGCCAGCCCAGCAGAAAAGACCCTTGTCTAACCAGCAAAAAGCTAGAAGTACAGGTGGGGCTCAAGTGGTAGAGTGCCAGTCTTGAGTGAAGAAGCTAAGGGTACCTTGGGCCCAAGTTCAGGGCCCAGTATCAGCATCCCCACAAAAACAAACAAAACAACAACAGAGTCCTGGTAGGATTACAACCCTTTGGGAAAACTACCAGACCTGCCAATCCTTCTTCTGGGTATATATCCAAAGGAAACGAAACCACTACCTCATAATGATGGCTGTATTCCCCTGCTTGTGGCAGCATTATTTACAATAGCCAAGACACGGACACAACCTAACATGGATAAGGAAACTGCTACGTGCACATACAGTAGAACCTATTCAGCCATGAAAAAGGAAATTCTGTCGTTTGCTTCAAGGGAATCGACCTGCCACGAAAAGTTTGCATAATTTTCCCTTACATGTAGGATCTGAAAAAAGAGGAAGAAAAAAAACTAGACTGAAAAAAATCAGTGGTAGAACACCTGCCAAGCAGAGTACAAGCCAGAGTTCAAACCTTAATACTGCCAAAAATAAGTAAATAAAGCCATGCGCCTGTGGCTCACACCTGTAATCCTAACTACTCAGGAGGCTGAGATCTGAGGATCATGGTTCAAAATCGGCCCGGGCAGGAAAGTCCATGAGACTCTTATCTCCATTTAACCACCAGAAAACTGGAAGTCGTGTTGTGGCTCAAGTGGTAGAGCTCACACCTTGAGCTGAATGGACAAGCAAAAGCAGCTCAAGGACAGCGCCTAAACCCAGAGTTCAAGCCCCATGATTGACACCCCACCACCACCAAAAAAATAAGTAAAGCCAAATGTGTAGAGATAGAAAAAACATATGATGGAGCAGAGGAAATAGGGAGATGTGGACCAAAGAACACAAGTAGCAACAATTTAGAGAAATAAGTGGAAAGATGTAAATTGCAACATGAGGACTATAGTTGGTAATGGTACAGTGTATTCAGGATCTTTGCAATAGGAGATGATAGCTGCTCTTGCCACTGGGAGGAAAATGAGCAGCTGCATGATGGTGGGTATGTTCATTTGTTTCACTGTAACAACAAACTTGTACAATAGTGTTGTACACCTTAAATATATACACAGATGGAGCTAGGAAGGTGGCTCAGTGGTAGAGTGCTTGTGTTGCATGCATAAGGCTCTGGGTGCAATTTCTTAGCACCACATAACTGGAAAAGCCGGAAGTGGTGCTGTGGCTCAAGTAGTAGAGTGCTAGGCCCAGAGGTCAGGCCCCACGATTGACAAACACACGTGCACACACGCGCACATGCACATACACACACACATCCCAAATAATTAAGATTTGGATAAGCAGAAAGGAGGAGAGAAGGACATTTCAAGAGGCAATATTTACTGAGGTTTGGAGTATAAGTGTAATATAAGTTTAATATATTGGCTTACATAATATATTGGCTTAATCAGAAAATTCAAAGATAGATAAAGATCAGATATAATTTAATCAGGATTCCAACTCAGCATCTCTGACTTTTTGCTTCTAGCTATGCCTGTAAATAACATATGTAACAGCTGCACAGGTTTTCATTAGATGCATTGTGTCATAATTGAACATTCCAACTACTGTTAGATATTTTAGGATAACTCCTTTTTCCCCTGCTATTTATAATAATACTTAGGCAAGCATCTTTGTTATAAAGAAAGAATAAGACCTGATACATGATAAGATATGAATATTTTAAAGTGATGAAGAGGAAAATAACTATGAAAGTGATGTTTCCACATAGACTTGGACAAGTCTCAGAGAAGATAGTTTGGGCAGATGGATTGGACATGTGCAGCATGAGATATATTCTTCTAGCTCTCCTGTTTGGCTTTTGCCCCTCCCCCCCCATACTCACTGGTTATTGTTTCTGATTACTTCCTACTTTTTTCTTTTTTGTTAGTATGAAGGTTTGAATTCAGGGCCTCACACTTGACAAGTCAGCACCTGCTGTATGACCTGAGCTGGATCCCAGCACCTATTTTATCTTTTAAAGACTTGTGCCAGGTGCCGGTCGCTCATGCCTGTAATCCTAGCTATTTAGGAGGCTGAGATCTGAGGATCATGGTTCAAATCCAGCCCAGGCAGGAAAGTCCATGAGACTTTTTTTTTTTTTGGGTCCGGTCATGGGGCCTGAACTTTGGGCCTAGGCGCTGTTTCTCAGCTCTTCAGCTCAATGCTAGTGCTCTACCACTTGAGCCACAGCGCTACTTCCAGCTTTTTTCTTTTTGCTTATGTGGTGCTGAGGAATCGAACCCAGGGCCTCAGGCATACAAGGCAAGCACTCTACCACTGAGCCA
>NW_012267223.1:4058054-4086461 GCF_000151885.1 Dipodomys ordii
TTTTTTTTTTGGTCCAGTCGTGGGGCCTGAACTCTGGGCTTGGGCGCTGTCCCTCAGCTCTTCAGCTCAAAGCTAGCAGCCACAGTGCCACTTTTCTGGCTTTTTCTGCTTATGTGGTGCTGAGGAATCAAACCCAGGGCCTCATGCAGGCAAGGCAAGCGCTCTACCTCTGAGCCACCTTCCCAGCCCCTGCATTGGATTTTTTGTTGTGGGTCATGGGGCTTGGACTCAGGGTCTGGGCACTGTCACTGAGCTCTTTCACTCAAAGCTAGTGTTCTACCACTTGAGCCATAGCTCCGCTTCCAATTTTCTGGTGGTTAATTGAAGATAAGAGTCTCAGACTTTCCTGCCTGGGCTGGCTTCCAACCACAATCTCAGATTTCAGCTTTCTGAGTAGCTAGGATTGCCAATGTCAGGCACCAGCACCCAGCTCGCATTGGCTTTTTTTGTTTGTTTTTTTTTGGGGGGGGGGCAGTCGTGGGGCCTGAACTCTGGGCCTGGGCACTGTCCCTCAGCTCTTCAGCTCAAGGCTAGCGCTCTACCACTTGAGTCACAATACCACTTCTGGCTTTTTTCTTTTTGCTTATGTGGTGCTGAGGAATCAAACCCAGGGCCTCATGCATGCAAGGCAAGAGCTCTACCACTGAGCCACCTTCCCAGCCCGCATTGGTTATTTTTAAGATAAGGTGTGATTTTATGCCTGACTGGCCTGGGCTGCAATCCTACTCCTTGAGCTTCCCTGTGTCACTGGAGGCATTAGGCATACATCCCTTTGTAAAGCCATCCCCAGGTGGGATGGATAATAGGTGTGTTCCACCTCACCCAGCCATTGGTTGTGATTAAATCTTTTGAACTTCAATTTTCCCAGGCTAGCCTCAAACCTCCATCCATCTCTGGATCTCCATCTCCCAGGTAGCCAGGATGACAGACTTGATTAACTCTTAACTTGCCTCTACGCATATTTTCTATTTCTAACAGCTCCATTGCACTTTGATTTGAAGCTTTTCATGTGGATGTTGATTGTAGCAGATGTTTTTGAAATGAAACTAAGCCATCTATTAACTAATGTAGTTGTATAAGATTGAACTTCTAAAGCAGCACCTTACCAGAATGACCTATCGCTGCTCATCCTTCCCACCTTTAACATCTATTTAAGATGTAAAACTCTGGAGTGAAAGAACAGTTTTATTAACTCTGTAGTAAAATAGAATTAGGAGTCAGACTTTCTTGTATACCAAGATTTTGTCCAAGAAGATTTAAGTGATTCTAGCTCATTGATTTTAAGGTTTGGTTTTGAGACAGTTAAAAGTAGAGCTGGTGTCACATGAGGCATTAGTTTCTGCCTCTTATGGACTTTTTCCCAGTTGAAACATGAGCCATCTGGGTGGGCAGCAGATGGAGCTGCAGTAGGATTGGTGTCAGCTTGCAGATGCCTTATCATAGCAGTCCCTTGATATGGAACTGCCAGGGGATGTCCTAAAAATAAAAATAAAGATGGGCAGTAAGAAGCTAATAAGATAGTACAATCTTTTTCTTCTCATGGATGACAAGTAGAGGTTCTAAACTGCCAGGTAAAACCAATTTTGATTCTTCCTTTCTTCCCGCCCCTCCCCTCCCCTCCCCCCTTCTCCCCTCCCTCCCTCCCTCTCTCCCTCCCTCCTTCCCTCCTTCCCTCCTTCCCTCCCTCCCTTCCTTCCTTCCCTTGGTGCTATTACATAGCTCTTTGACACCGCTTTTTTGCTCATACCTTTCACTCTTACCACTCGAGCCACTCCTCCAGTCTGGCAATTTGCTAGTTAATTGGAGACCCCTAGATGTGTCTGCCCAGGCTGGCTTTGAATCTCAATCATAATACATCAGCCTCCTGAGTAACTAGGATCGCAGGTGTGAGCCATTGGTGTCTGCCTGAGCTTTTTCTTTTCTTCGTTCAGTTAGACCAGGCTGACTTTCAACTTTTTCTGCCTCCTTCCAAGTGCTAGGATTATAGATGTGGGCAATGACTATTTCTGGCTGAGTTATGCTTTTTTCTTTCTTTTGTTTTTTTTCCCCCTAACATAAGACTAGAGTTAGAACAATACCAAAAGGAGAATCTTGGGCTAGGGATATATAGCTCAGTGGTAGAGCACTTGCCTAGGATGCAAGTTTGGGGTTCAGTCTCCAGCACTGCCAAAAAGTGAGAGAACCTTGAGCTAGTGTCATGAATATTCCTATTGCCAAAAGAGTTCATTGTGCAAGAATATCTTTTTTGTTGTTGTTGTTGGTCATGGGGCCTGAACTCTCGGCCTGGTCTCTGTCCCTCAGCTCTTTAGCTTAAGGCTAGTGTTCTACCACTTGTACCATAGCGCCACTTCTGGCTTTTTCTGCTTATGTGGTGGTGAGGAATGGAACCCAGGGCCTCATGCACGCAAGGCAAGCACTCTGCCACTGAGCCACCTTCCCAGCCCAAGAATATCTTTTGTTAACTTTTTGGTACACAGTCACTATGTTGACTTTTTGGTATACTTACATTGCCTACATCTTTGTGGGGTTTTTGTTGTTTTGTTTTGTTTTTCTGCTGATATTTGAACTTAGGGCCTGGGTGCTATCCCTTAGCTTTTTTGCTCAAGTCTGGCATTCTACCACTTGAGCCACAGCTCTGCTTCTGGTTTTCTGCTGGTTAATTGAAGATAAGAATCTGGCAGACTTTTCTGCCCAGGCTGGCTTTGAACTGCAGTCCTCAGCTCTCAGCCTCCTGTGTAGTTAGGACTACATCTGTGAACCACTGGCATCTGGCATTTTGTGTTTGTTTTGCCTTACTGGGGTTATAGCAGGTGCCCTACCACTTGAGCCATCCATCCCTTTTACAGTCACTTTCTGCCTGGGCCTGCCAGGACTGCTATTCAATTTATGCTTCCTTTTGTCACCAGGATGATAGGTATGCATCACTGCACCAAGCCATTGTGATTACAGTGTAGCTGTGGCTACATTAGGTGACAGGTATGAAACATTCTGCCTAGCCATTGCTTTATATAGAGCCTGGACTGGCCTCCAATCATAATCCTCCAATCTCTGCTTCCCAAATAGCTAGGATTACAGGTTGGAGCCCTTAGTCTTGCTGTCTTTGTGTTCCTTAGCTGACTTGTTCTTAGGACAAACTCTTTTAAAAATTTAGAGCTGTGGGGGGGGAGGGGGGAGGCTGGGAAGGGATGTGAAGGGTAAACCAAAGGAGGAGGCTGCAATGCTTGGTAAGAAATGTACGCATTATCCTGCCCATGTAATTGTAACCCCTCTGTACAGTATGTTCACAAATAAAAAGTAAATAAATAAAAAAAAATTTAGAGCTGTGGGTTTGATTCCTCAGGGCCTCATGCATGCAAGACAAGCGCCCTACCACTGAGCCACCTTCCCAGCCCACAGTAAATAATTTTGAAAATAGAACTATCTTTGCATTTGTTGTATTCTTAAGCTTCTGAAATTATGGTCAAAGCATATCTATCACTGTCTTCTCCATGATCCATGTAGTTTTCCAAAGCAGAAAAGATAGAGCTGGAAATGTGGCTTTGTGATGGAGTGCTTGCCTAGCATGAGAAAGTCCTGAGTTTAATTCCTCAGTACCATATAAATAAAAAAGCCAGAAGTGGCACTGTGGCTCAAGTAGTAGAGTGCTAGTCTTGAGCCAAAGAAACTCAGGGACAGTGCCCAGGTCTAGAGTTCAAGCCCCAGTACTGGCAAAAAACAAAAATACTCAGAGTCAGGTGCTGGTGGCTCATGCCTGTAATCCTAGCTACTCAGGGGCTGAGATCTGAGGATCACAGTTGGAAGCCAGCCTGGGCAGGAAAGTCTGACTTTTTTTTTTTTGGGCAGTCATGGGGCTTGAACTCTGGGCTTGGGCGCTGTCCCTGTGCTCTTCAGCTCAAGGCGAGCGCTCTACCGCTTGAACCACAGTACCAATTCCCGTTTTCTAGTGGTTTTATTGGAGATAAGAGTCTCACGGCCTTTGCTCCCCGGGCTGGCTTTGAATCGAGATCCTCAGATCTCAGCCTCCTGAGTAGCTAGGATTACAGGCATGAGCCACCAGCGCCTGGCCAATTAACCGTCCCAAAACCAGAAGTGGAACTATGTCTCAAAGTGGTAAAGCACTAGCCTTGAGCAAAAAGACCTCAGGGACAATGCCCAGACTATGAGTTCAAGCCCCATGGCAGAAAAAAAAGAAAAGATACTCAGAGAAATTTAGAAATCAGGCGCTGCTATGAATGGAAGCTGAGCAATCTGCTCTTTAACTGATTTTAGAGGTGTTCTATCCAGTGTTTATGGGTAGATATTAGGGCATATAGTGGCCAGAAAAGATTTAGATCTTAATGCTAGAAACCAGGAAGTCTGTGTGGTGGAATATAATCTTCCCACTCTATACCAGACATAGGAACTTTTATTGAAGCATGATGTTCAGAACAAACCTACTGTTGGGCTTTTAAAAGGTCTTATACTTTTTCCTGGGTACCTGGAGCATTCATTTCCCTTCCTTTCTCCTGTTTCTGTCCATCTCACACAGTTCTCATTTTCTCTCATAGTTTCTTATTTTCTAGACACGTATTCTTTTTTTCTATCTCCAGAATGGGAAAGCTTTTAATATTTAACTGTAGCACTTTATTTGGTTGTCAGTATTTGTCACATTAGTAACTGGGGAAGCATGGCTGGAGGTGGGGGGCTGTCCTGCCCTTTTGAAGATTGGCCCACACACCATTGTACTTAGATACCCACACAGGAAACAGAGGCAAGCTGGCTGGATTTTGAATGCAAAAGCATGATATTGTGGGTGGAAACGTATAGTTTTAGAATTTTTAAAATTAAGACAAAGCCCCTGCACCTGATGTAGCAAGTAGAGTCGAGTTTATAAACAGAACTTTTGTTTGTTTTCCTTGTCTGAACACCCAGCAATTTGGAATGCTTTTAAAGTGAAACTCATTTGATCCTTGCATCTTGTTCAAATCAACATATTTAAAAATATCTGCTGCCTCCATTATTAAAACTTGTGACTTACATATGTCCTGAGTAATTTGGTAAATGAGTTGGCTCTTATTCTCAACAGGGGTGATTTTCTCCCCAAAGATGTAATATGGTTCTTAGAAGATTAAAACACACACATACCCACTGGTTTTTTATTTTGTTTTGTTTTGGGTCAGTTGTGGGGCTTGAGCTCTGGGCCTGGGCATTGTCCCTGAGCGCTTCAGCTTAAGGTTAGTGCTCTGCCATTCAAGCTGCAGTACCACTTTGGTTTCCTGGTGGTTTATTGGAGATAAGAGTCTCATGGACTTTCCTGTCAAGGCTGGCTTTGAACCCTGATCCTCAGATCTCAGCCTCCTGAGTAGCTAGGATTAGAGGCATGAGCCACCGGTGCCTGGCATACACACTGGTTTTATGTATAAAATCCAGATAGGGATTTCACTGTGTGTTATAGAACTCCTGCCTCTGCCTCTGTCTCCTAAGTGCTATGATTTATAGGTGTATGCCAACACTCCTAATGCGATACTGCTTTTAGTACTCTTTGTAAGCAAATATTATTTAGAGATGTTAAAACTCAACTGGAGAACTTTCCTCAGGCCCACCTCCAAACTATCCCCCCATCCCCAGCCACCACACAGGACTGATAATTCATTGTCCTGTATGAGTCTACACCCATTCTCCCATCATTTTTATTGTTTTTTGTTTGTTTTCTGTTTTTGGGTTTTTTTTTTTTTTTTGCCAGTCAAGGGGCCTGAACTCTGGGTCTGGGCTCAAGGCTAGTGCTCTACCACTGAAGCCACAGCGCCACTTCCGGCTTTTTTTTCTGTTTATGTGGTGCTGAGGAATCGAACCCAGGGCCTCATGCTTGCAAGGCATGCACTCTACCACTGAGCTACCTTCCCAGCCCTCTCCCATCATTTTTAGAATATTTCCTCAAAATACAGAGTATTTCTCTAACCGTTCAAGATACTTAGCATTAGTACTTTGCAAGCAGATAATTTAGTACAGCAGCTGTGTAATATGAGCCTAGATATATGAAAGAAACAGTATTTCCTTGTAAGTTAGGCAGTTGGAAAGGAGCTGACAACGATTTATGATGACATTTAAGTCAAGTGTTTGGGCCCTTAAAAAAAAAAAAGATTTCCCTTATCATTTCCATGGCAGGGTAGCTATTTTAAGATGTTGCCACCTGTAATTTAATTTGTTGCTCTTTTAATAAAGGCAAGTTAGCAAAATATTTTCTGAGAATCAGATAGCCAAATATGAAGTGAGTTGGCAGCTTCCCTTCTTAACTCTGTTTGTAGCCTAGGCCCTTGACTTCTTGAGCCCTAGCTGGTTCATGTGTAAAGTGAAAGTATTCTGCCCAGAATACTGTTTATAATATAAATAACAACAGTTGGACAGCAAGTATACTGTGTGTTGGACTTTTGTAAAGTTGTAACTTGAAAAACAAAAGGAAGGGCTGGGAAGGTGGCTCAGTGGTAGAGGGCTTGCCTTGCATGCCTGAGGCCCTGGGTTCGATTCCTCAGCACCACATAAGCAAAAAGAAAAAAGCCAGAAGTGGCACTGTGGCTCAAGTGGTAGAGCGCCAGCCTTGAGCTGAAGAGCTGAGGGACAGCGCCCAGGTACAGAGTTTAGGCCCTACAACCAGGCCCTCCTCCCCCCCCAAAAAAAAAGAAAAACAAAAGGAAAATGTAGCATATAGGGCTCTGACTTTATATGGTTTTTGTGGGGGGGGGGCAGGGGTCGAAGACCAGGACTCACACTCAGTACCTGACACTTTCCTCATTGGCTAGCTGTCTACCAACTCTTTCATAAGCAATTTACCCAAGACCCAGTGATGCCATGTGACCAGAGCTGGGGAAACAGGAGCATTGGAGTCCATGCTCCAAGTTGCCCTTGTTCTATTTCCACCACACCTTGCTTTTGGGTCAGTGACCCCTTACAACACAGACATATGCTGTTTGACCTACATTGCATGGATAAGGGGATTATGTTTATGTGGGTTTTTAGGTTAATTCTTGGAAACTGTCTAAAATGAGATACTTTGTAACTAAAGTCCCATGTTTGTGGAAGTGAATGTGTGGCTCAAGTGGTAGAGTGCCAGCAATAGCATAAGGCCCTAAGTTCAAGCCCCCGCACGTGCGCTTGCACCTGTGCGGGCGTGTGTGCGCGCGCGCGTGTGCACGCACACACCCACCCACATACACACACACATTTGTTATTAGCATTCATGATTGGAAGATCTCAAAAAATCCCATCTGGTCCTTTGATTTTGGAAAGCAGGTGATTTTTTTTGGGGGGGGTGTGAGGGAAGAGTGTGTGTGATGGGCTCAAAATTACCAAGAATTGTCCCCAACAAATGAGAAAGTGGTGCCTTTTGTCCAGAATTATTCTTCCTGGGCATATACAAAGATGAAAGGATAAGTAGTTGCAATCTATTGAAACTGTATTTTTTGAAACATTCAGTTATTGTGAATAAAATGAAAGCTAGCTGTTAAACATTCATCAAATAATTACATTTATTTTTACATTCTTACTATATTTTTAAAATTTTTGTCGATTGTGGAGCTTGAACTCAGGGCCTAGGCAGTGTCCCTGAGTTCTTTTGATCAAGGCCGACACCCCATCACTTAGAGCCACAGCTCCACTTCTGGTTTTCTTGTGGTTAAATACAGATAAGAGTCTCATGGACTTTCTTGTTCCAGCTGGCTTTGAGCTATGGTTCTCAGATCTCAGCCACCTGAGTAGCCAGGATTACAGACATGAGCCACCAGTGTCTGGCTCTTATTTAAATTTTGAAAGTAGTTTATTACTTCTTCTAAAAGAGAAAGAACTGAATTATGGTGGGAGGATGTTTTCCAGAACTTGAACTCAGGGCTTCATACTCTCCGAGGCTGGCACTCTGCCACGTGAGCCACAGCTCTACTTCTGTATTTTGATGGTTAGCTGGAGATGAGTCTCTTAGATTTGTCTGTTCAGGCCAGCTCTGAATCTCGATCCTCTCAGCCTCCTGAGTAGCTATGAGTTCTGTAGAATATTGTTTCTTCAGCAAAGATTTTTCTTTGCCAGAAAAGTCAAACTTCCTAACAGTTACTGAATGCCCTTGAGGATACCAAAATTAACAGATGAAGCTCCAGCCCTCACATAGGCTCAATCTAGTAAAGATGACAGCTAATTGGAACTCTTGAGACAAGTATGACAGTAGAGCTGTGAAAACAATACAAGGTACATGGTTATTAGAGAAGGTCCTTACATTTAATAAGTCTTTTGTTGTGGTTCTAGGCAGTGGGCAGAGTAGATACAGCCTGGAAGTCATTAAACACCCAAGCAGTTGGGCAACTGCAAGTAGCTTTTGTGTGGTTAGAACTTGGAGTTCAAGGGAAAAACAGGAAGGTGCACCTAGAGGGTTAGGTAAGAGCCAGATGGCAAAAAACTTTTGAGTCCAGTGTGAGAGTCCAGTACAATGCTTCTTCACACCAATCAAATTGCTGTTGATTTCTCCCACCTGATTGTGTTTTTTTGCTATATTAGTCAAAGATGAATTCTCTGTACTTTAACCCCTCCATCTTTAATAATCTTAATTTTAAAATTCACTGTCTACCCCAGTATGTACTGAGGAGGAAAAACAGCTTTTGTAAGTAAATATTTAAACTAAAACACAATACCTGTGTAAATGATTTGATGCCAAATTGCATTGTACCTAAATTGTTAAGGGAATAATCAGTGGCCAGTTAGGTGGGTAGGAAACCCAGGAAGTGTACTAGAAGCAAAGAAAGTGTTTTAGGTGAATGAAATGGTCACTTAGGTTAGATGCTGCCTGGAAGCTAAATCAGAGAAGGGAAGGGAGTAGACTTTATACTTCAGCTACAGGAATTCATCAGTGTCCTTCATAAGCGACCTTGATGAGTGTGAGTGAGAGCGGAAGTTCAAAGAAAGGAATGGACACAGGGAAAGGGGTCTGAGAAACCTGCTAGGCAAACTACTAGGAAAATTCTGTGTCTCGGTGGTGGTTGTGTAAATTTCATGCAAAAAGAAAATACTATAGCTGGAGTTAATAATTTATATATGGGGGGCTGAGAAGGTGGCTCAGTGCTTGCCTGGCATGCATGAGGCCTTGGGTTTGATTCCTCAGCCCCACATAAGCAAAAAAAGGCCAGAAGTGGTACTGTGGCTCAAGTGGTAGAGCGCTCGCCTTGAGCTGAAGAGCTGAGGAACAGTGCCCAGGCCCAGAGTTCAGGCCCCACAACTGACTGATGATGATGATGATGATGTAGATGTACATATGGAAGTATTTAGGGGAAAGTATACTGATGTCTGCAATTTTGAAATGCATCAAAAGACTCCTAAAAGGAATAGGGTTGTATAGACTGGTAAGTTTGTGACACAGCACATACTGGTGTAATGGTGAATGGCAAATAGAGACAAAAACTATTGATGGTGTGGGGAAAGAGGGAAGAAAATAACTGGACAATTATGTCCTTCAACAGTGAAAAGCAGACTCTGCACTGAGGTGGAATTTTATTTTGCTAGGAGCATGAACAGAAGTAAGGATACAGTAACAAGTAGTTGTGACAAGAACTTCTTTTCAAGATCTCATTTCTTTTTTTCTTTTTTTTTCTTTAGTGAAATAGGAAAGGAGAGGAGGTGCCATTGACACTTGAGATAGTAATAGTCCTTGAGAAGAGTGGAGGGTGAATGGACAAGAGAAAAGCCAGACTTTGCAGGTCTCATGACTGCTACGCAGGATTCCAAACAGAGAGCTGAACAAATGGAAGGAGAAATGAGAAAAAGGAAAAAAAAACTAATTTCTCAAAGCTGATGCATGTGAATTTCCACGTAGGGCCCAGTACCCAGTATAGTGAATGAAAACACATTCACACTCAAATACATTATTGTGAGATTATAAAAATTTGACAGGAAGAGAGAAAGCTCTAGCCTGGTGTGGTGTCTGTACTCATAATTCTAAAACTCCCAGTGCTGGGGAGGATGAGGCAGGAGGTTTTTTTTTTTTCTTCTGGTTTTGGGACTTGAACTGTGGGCCTGGGCACTGTCCCTCAGCTCTTCAGCTCAAGGTGAGTGTTCTACCACTTGAGCCACAGCACCACTTCTGGCTTTTTCTGCTTATGTGGTGCTGAGGAATCGAACCCAGGACCTCATGCATGCAAGGCAAGCACTCTACCACTGAGCCACATTCCCAGCCCCAGGCAGGAGGTTCTTAATAACATGTAGATAAAAGGACATCCTGAAGAATGCTATAGACCAAGCAAGCTAGAGGTTTAACTAGTGATACAAAGTACTTGCTTAGCAAATAACTTACTTACACTGAGCATCCTCCAAAATTGGTGTCTTTCAAGTTCTGAGGGAATTAATTGTATTCATCCTGGAACTCCACTGAATTCTGATAGAACCAGCATTCAGATGTCAAGTGGAGTCAAGACATTGTCAAAGGACTTAATGACCTCTTTCCACCCAGCATATATATATATATATATATGCACCAGTCCTGGGACTTGAAATAGGGTCCTGAGTACTGTCTCAGAGCTGCCACTTTAGCCACAGCTCCCCTTCTTTCTGGCTTTTTGATGGTTAATTGGAGATAAGAGTTATATGGAGACTGGCCACTGATGGCTCATGTCTGTAATCCTAGCTACTCAGGAGACTGAGACCTGAGGATTGCAGTTCAAAGCCAGCCTGGGTAGGACAGTCCCTGAGATTCTTTTTTTTTTTTTTTTTTGTCGGTCATGGGGCTTGAACTCTGGGTCTGGGCCGTTAACCCTCAGCTCTTCAGCTCAAGGCAAGCACTCTACCACTTGAGCTATAGTGCCACTTCTGGTTTTCTAGTGGTTTATTGGAGATAGGAGTCTCCCCGTCTTTCCTGCCTGGGCTGGCTTTAAACCACGATCCTCAGATCTCAGCCTCCTGAGTAGCTAGGATTACAGGCGTGAGCCACTGTCGCCCATCTCCTGAGATTCTTTTCTCCAATTAATCACCAGGAAACCAGAAGTGGAGCTATGGCTCAGAGCAGTAAAGTGTTAGTTGGACAAAAAAGCTCAGAGTACCTATGTCCTGAGTTCAAGCCCTGTGACTGGGGGAAGAAAAAAAGGAGTCATACAGAGTTCTTGCCTGGTGATCCTCAGATCTTGGCCTCCTGAGTAGCTAGGATTACAGGTATGAGCCACCAGCACCCTTTTTTGTAAAAGTAATAGAGTACTAGCATAAAGGCCTAGAATGTAAAAATCAAGAATCCAAAACTCAGTGTATCCCATTGAAGAAAAATATCTCCAAATGAAGAGAGGCACTAGAAGAAAAAAGTGTTATAGACTTTATGTACCATCCCTAAAAATTGTAATTATTTGAGAATATAAAGGCCAAAAAAATTATTTAAGCCTATTAGAAACCCTAGAAAGTAGCTGGGCGCTGGTGGCTCACGTCTGTAATCCTAGCTACTCAGGAGGCTGAGATCTGAGGATCACGGTTCAAAGCCAGCCCAGGCAGGAGAGACCGTGAGACTCCTATCTCCAATAAACCACCAGAAAACCGGAAGTGGCGCTGTAGCTCAAGTGGTAGCGTGCTCGCCTTGAACTGAAGAGCTGAGAGACAGCGCGTAGGCCCAGAGTTCAAGCCCCACGACTGACCAAAAAAAAAAAAAAAAGAAACCCTAGAAAGTACAGAAGGCCATCCAATAAAGGAAGTTTGTTTTTTCGTTAAGTTGTGGGGCTTGAACTCAGGGTATAAGTGCTGTCCCTGAGCTTTTCTGCTCAAGGCTATCACTCTACCACTTTGAGCCACAGTTCCACTTCCAATTTTCTGGTAGTTAATTGTAGATAAAAGACCCTCATGGACTTTCCTGCCTAGTTTGGCTTTGACCCTCAATCCTCAGATTTCATCCTTCTGAGTAGCTAAGTTCATAGGCACGAGCCACCAACACCAGGCAGAAAGTAGTTTTTAAAGCCAGCTTAACTGTTTTCTTCTCCCAGAGCTATAGATTATGAACTATAGATTGTGAAAGTTCAGTTGGATATCAGATATACAACTCACGACAGGAAGTCTTTTTGCTTTGTGGAGATGGGGGTCGTTTGCTTTGTGGAATGATAGTATTCTATGTAATTGCAGACAGCAGTGAGATTTTAGTTGATCACAATATATCAGATCATTGTTGTGAGTTAGGAGAGTACTTGTCATTTAGGTAAGAAAATGATATATATTTTTTATTTTATTTATTTATTTTTGTCCTGTGGTTTGAACTCAGGCCTGGGTGCTGTCCCTACCACTTTGAGCCACAGTGTCACTTCTGGCTTCCTGGTGGTTAATTGGAAATAAGAGTATCAGACTTTCCTGCCAGGCTTGGTCCCTTGAGCGGAACCACCAACTTCAGATCTCAGCCTCCTGAGTAGCTAGGATTACAGGTGTGAGCCACTGGCACCCAGCTGAAAGTGCACCTTTGTATGCCTGGTCTTTCTGTTTCCAAGCAGCCTGGACATTATTCTGATATTCTGTACTGTGGTCCATCCAAAGTCATCCTGTTTCTCCTTTAAATGTCTTGAGGAATCAGGAAGTTGTTTTTCTAGACTGAAATCTAGGGTCTGACACACCCATTGTTTGCATTAACACATCCTATTATTTGGCATTCCTAGTCCCTCTCTGCAGGTTGTGATGTTTCTGTGGGATGAAAGTGCTGATTTTTCCACACTGAGCCTTATGTGTGCTTAGAGATAAAAACTATAGGCGGAGGAAGGCTTGGCTTGTCAACTTTTGATGGGACATGCCAAGTGCAGTGTGTTCAGTCTTACTGCCCCACCCCTAGCCCCTCAGAACCTGCTCCTTCTGAGCCTTTGAGCCTGCAGCTGCCTAAAGGAGGCCTGAAGTGCCATAATTATCAGCAAGGCCTCCGCCCCAGCAGCAAAAGGAGGGGGTAATTTAGCCTGTCTGTTAACAACAGTTATATTTGTTTCTCATCTTGTTGGAAGTTCTCAGAAAAAAAGTTGCTGCATCCTAAATTCGAATCCATTTTCTTTCTGAAAGTGTCATGAAAGCCCCGATGTCATGTTGGGTTGTTTCTTTGCTGCTTTTCTGGAGACAGGGTTTTGCTACCTATGTCACTTCTGGAAGTAGAGAAAGTTTTTTGTTTAGTTTGGTTGGTAGAGGTTTTGTTTAGTTTTTGTTTGCCAGTCCTCGGGCTTGAACTCTGGGTCTGAACACTCACTGCCCATGAACTTTTGTGCTTAAGGCTAGCACTCTACTACTTGAGCCACAGCTCCACTTCTTAGCTTTGTATAGTTAACTGGAGATAAGAGTCTTACACTTACCTTCCCAGGCTGGCTTCAAACCATGATCCTGCTAGGATTATAGGCATGAGCCACCAGTGCCTGACTGGAAGTAGAAAAAGTTTAAATTACAAGGAACAAGCATAGGAATGATTATGCTAGTTAAAGTGGGATATTTCCAGTAGTATCTCTCTGAATTGGTTACTTTTTTTAAAAAAGCAGTATCAGATTTATATAGCTGTTCTTAATTGTATATCCATTAAAATGTCACCTTCATTCTCCTTGGAAAATGGGATCATCCTTCACAAATGAGATTTTACTTTTCCTACATTTGATTGCTTATAGTAGAGAATAATTACACATTTTCATTCTTTTTTTTTTTTTTTGGTCCAGTCCTGGGGCCTGAACTCTGGGCCTGGGCTCTGTCCCTCAGCTCTTCAGCTCAAGGCTAGCGCTCTACCACGTGAGCCACAGCACCCCTTCTGGCTTTTTTTTTTTCTGCTTAGTGGTGCTGATGAATCGAACCCAGGGCCTCATGTATACAAGGGAAGCGCTCTATCACTGAGCCAACTTCCCAGCCCATAATTACACATTTTCTAGAGTTTTAACTGCACCACTTTGAAAAGCCTATGATAATGGATAAAATTTGATTTCTCATTCTATAGGAGCTCTATTCTTGCAGAAGTTAGAGAACTAAGGATTTAGCTCAGTGGTGAAGCACTTGTCTAGCATGCTCAAGGCCCTGGTCTTCATAATCAGCACCTCAAAAAAAAAAAGTACAGAGTAGTATATTTTGGGGAGAGAAGGGCAAATTTAAATTCTTTTTTTTTGGTCCGGTCGTGGGGCCTGAACTCTGGGCCTGGGCGCTGTCCCTCAGCTCTTCAGCTCAAGGCTAGCGCTCTACAACTTGAGCCACAGCGCCACTTCTGGCTTTTTTCTTTTTGCTTATGTGGTGCTGAGGAATCAACCCAGGGCCTCGTGCAAGGCAAGCGCTCTACCACTGAGCCACCTTCCCAGCCCACGCAAATTTAAATTCTTAATGCATGTGGGGTTTTACATGTACATTTTGGAAACTTCCAAAGAGCTAGACTTCCCCTACCTGGTCTAAATCTCTCTTAACTACCTGGTCTTCTTACTGACCTTCTTATCTGTCTCAGGTCAGCGTGCCATACTCAAACCAGAATTTTAATTTTTTAATTTTTATTTTGCTAGTCCTGGAGCTTGAACTCTGGGCCTGGGCACTTTCCATGAGCTTCTTTTGCTTAAGGCTAGCATACTACCACTTGAGCCACTGCACCACTTCCTGCTTTTTCTGAATTTGTTTATTGGAGATGAGAGTCTTGTGGACTTTCCTGCCTGTTCTAGCTTTGAACCATGATCCTCAGATCTCAGCCTCTTACATAGCTAGGATTACAGGCTTGAGCCACTGGAGCACGGGCCAGAATTAAAGAGAAAATCCTAGCGTCTCCATCCTGTCCTCTAAATCCTTCACTATCTGTTAGAAGCATCTGTCTTTCTGCCCTCCTACACTTACTCCTTAGCTCCATTGCTACCTAGTTCACTTGGACTTAACACTTAAGTTTCAAGAATGTGCTAAGTCCCTTCCTGTTCAAGATCTGTTACTTACTCTTCCCACTACTTATTTCTCTCTGTTTTCACTCAAATTTTCGTTCTCTACTCCCAAGCCTACCTTATCTAAATTCTGCTCATATGTAGAGCTTCTGAAATTTCCTCAACTCCCTTAAGTCTCTTCAAGATGTGCTTTTCTCGCAAAGCACCTTCAACTTTTTCCATCATAGAATTACTATGCCTGAAGCTATAATGATCTTGTCTGTCCACTATCCACTCCTTGAATGAATGGTTACCTCTTCATTGTATCTTCAGACTCTAGTGTAGTTCTCTACTGTATCCACTCTCATATGTTTATTGTCTGTTTTGTTGTTGAGCTGAGTCTCACTATGCAGCCTAGGCTGGCTTTGAACTTAAGATCTTCCTGTCTTACCTCCTGAGTGTTGAGATTACAGGTATATTCACCACCGTAACAGATTCCTCCTTTAGTTTTCTGATTTGTTTGTTTTGGGCAGTACTAGAGTCTGAACCCAGAGCTTGTTGTTTGCTAGAGCCATACTCGCAGCCCCTTAGGCGTTAATATTCATCTTTGATGGCTTTATTAGAACAGATTCCCAAGAATGACATTACTGGGTTAACAGGAATAAAGATTCAGGTCTTTGATATAATATGGCCAAGTTACTTTTTATTTTTTTTTAAATTTATTTATTTATTTTTTATTTGTGAGCATACTGTACAGAGGGGTTACAATTACATGGGCAGGATAATGCGTACATTTCTTACCAAGCATTGCAGCCTCCTCCTTTGGTTTACCCTTCACATCCCTTCCCAGCCTCCCCCCTCCCCCCAAGTTACTTTTTATAAACCCATATACCTTTTCCAGATTTTTTTTGGGGGGGGCAAGAGACAGAGATTGGTCATGGGGCTTGAACTCTGGGCCTGGGCGCTTTCCCTGAGCTTTTCTGTTCTACTTGAGCCATAGCACCACTTCCAATTTTCTGGTGGTCAATTAGAGATAAGAGTCTCACAGACTTTCCTGTCTGGGTTGGCTTTGAACTGTGATCCTCAGATCTCAGCCTCCTGAGTAGCTAGGATTACAGGCATGAGCCACTGGCGCCTGGCTTCAGATTTTTTATTAGCTTATATTAGTATACAGGAGAAAAATTTCATTGTTATATCTCTATAGACCTCCTCTATCACACTCCCTACTCCCCTCCCTCCTTCAAAAAAAAATGGCATCCCCAACAGGCTTCCTTGTTTCATTTTCATAGTTGGAAATAATCTATTTTGACAGTATTTAACCTCCTTTAATCTCCCTGCTAGCTGAACCCCCGCCCACTTGTCCCCACACTCTGCCAGTCTATTCTCTCCCCCATCTCCCCACAGATAAACAACTTTGATTGAGTTTCTCTATGCTGCCTTCATGTATTCTTGTAGTATGTTACAAAGTTACTCACACTTTTTCCTTTCTCCCGTTCCTTTCTCATTCTGAGTAGTCTCTTAGTTTGATTCATGTTCTGTTTAAATAAATAATTACTGATGTGGATATGCATACATAAAACCCATGTACCCTTTTATATATATATCACTGAGAGTATAGTTTGTTTTCATATTTGCCAGTATGATCACCCAGAAAGGTAAAGGAGTGGTCAAAGGTCTGAGTCATAGAAAGAAGCCTGAAATTAGCCCCTTGATCTAGTTATTTCGGGCCATCCTGATGAAAATGTGTCCTTGAAGATTTCAGGACTCTAAGGCTCTTCTTCCTTCCCAGTGGTGGTAGAGCGGGCAGGGAGGAGAGCTTGTTCTGTGTGACAGCAGCGTTTCTACACTGGAGTGACACTGCCAGCTGGTTACCTGTTAGAGATTGCTTGATGGAGCCAGAGCCAACTGTCCAAAAGGCATGTAATTACCACTTGTTACTTAAACATATGACAGCTTCATCACAGGAGGATGGCTTGGCAGAAGACAGCAAGCAAAATGTGATTAAACAACAAAGGCTCCTTTAATTTAGACCCAAGTACAACATAAGTGGCGATTACTTTGCTGCTTGTACTCTCTGACATAGTCTGAGTGCCTCTACCTGTAAGTCCTTGATGGTTTTAGACTATTTAAAGTTGTGTTTTTTCTGGTTCCTCTAGATACAAGTTGGACTTTCCACATCAATCATGCAATAATTTTTGTGTGTGTTTGTGCCAGTAGTAGGATTTGAACACAGGGCCTCACATTTCGCTTGTTTTTTCTCTTAACATCTTTGCTTAATGCCAATATGCTCTCCCACCTGAGCCACGTCTTCTAGCTTTTACTGTTTAATTGGAGATGGAGATACGAGTCTCAGTTTGTCTGTTCAGGCTTACTTTGAACCTCCATCTTCAGATCTCAGCTTCCTGATTACCTTGGATTAAAGGCATGAACCCACCAACACCCTGCTAATGTGGAAACACATTGCTATAGTCAACTCACAACCAACAACTTCCCGTTATCACTTTTTAATTATTCCCTTATTGTTCACATACATAGCCCTGGTAGTTCATAAACACTTCTGGGGATGGGTACTGTCTTTCCTTCTCTCTTTAGACCCATCTCAGCTTCCTTACAAATGCTTTTAGAAACCTGGATGCTGGTGGCTCACACCTATAACTCTAGTTACTCAGGAGGCTGAGATCTGAGGATCAGAGTTCAAAGCCAGGCCAGGCAGGAAAATTAGGGATATGAGGGTTGGGAAGGTGGCTCAGTGGTAGAGCGCTTGCCTTGCATGCATGAGGCCCTGGGTTCAATACCTCAGTCCCACATAAGCAAAAAGAAAAATCCGGAAGTGGCACTGTGGCTCAAGTGGTAGAGCGCTAGCCTTGAGCTGAAGAGCTGAGGGACAGAGCCCAGACCCAGAGTTCAAGCCCCATGACTGACAGAAAAAAAAAAAAGTCTCAGGACTTTTCCTGCTCAGGCTGGCTTTAAACCATTATCCTCAGATCGAAGCCTTCTGAGCAGCTAGGATTACAGGCATGAGCCACTAGCACCCAGCATGTTTTTGGGTTGTTGTTGTTGTTGTTTTGGTTTGGGGGGGTTTGTTTTTTTTTTCCCTGAAGTAGTTGGCCAAAGTTGGATGCTTCCTGCATTCTGTTTGTTCCATGACAAATGTCACTTAATACAATGAAATACCTCCTTAATACATTCTCTAGAGGATACAGAGACCTGATTTGAGGATCATTTCAGCCCCAGTCCTGATAGGAAACAAATGAGATTATTGAGACTGCCAGTTGTGGACAGTGTTTCTTTAGAAACACGGGATAAAAAAATGAGGTAGAAAAAAGAAGAGGAGCATCCAAATCTGGAGGAGGAAAAGGCTTTGATCTTCACTGAGTGACCAGGGCTGTACAGAGACCTCGCCATGGAGAAGGCCAGGGAAGTGGATGTGCCAGTATTCCCCCTGCCTCCCTCTACTTCTAGGGAAGAACACTGGGAGCAAGGGAGCCATTGGTGTGGTCCATTCAGACCCCAGAGCAGAAGGTCCACAGCCTGAGGCAGATGGAATGTTCGAGGATAGGATTGGCTGCCTGCTTATGTTACACTTTTTTACTTGTGGACTTAAAAGACAGACATTTGCCTCTACTATATGTAGCAGTTTTTCTGAAGCACTTTCCAGAAAAAGACCGTGCACTGCCAAAAGCGAAACTCTTTTCCCAACCGGCATACATACACATGCACCATTCCTGGGGCTTGAACTCAGGGCCTGGGCACTGTCCCTGAGCTTCTTTTTGCTCAAGGGTAGCACCCTACCACTTGAGCCCTACCTCTAGCCCCTCAGTGACTTCTGATGAGCTTCTGGAACACTCATGTTTGAACTCCTTAATTTGTATGGCGTTGTCTCTGCTGCGTCACCACAGAGCAGCTTTTGGTTCCCCCTCAAGTGTTTCTTGCTGACAGCCCTGTCCACTAAGTCAGCTCCCTCTGTTTTCTGCTCCCTGCACTGTACTGAACCCAGATTTGCACTTCAAAGTTTTCTTTCCCTATTTAACTGTTCCCTATTTAACTCTGCACAGGCCAAGCAAAACTAATAACGATGTAAACGGGGAATGTGATCCACCTAATCCATACTTCCCTGGAAAGTTGGCCTGGTATCTTCTATCCTGGTGTTAGGTGATCTTTGGTATTTGGAACTCAGATATTTTCTGTTGAACTGAGAGTCGCCTGGTACCTGTGACTACCCCTCTTTTGGCACCCACATCATTGCACTGCCCTGGTAACTTTGGGGAGGCCTGTATTCTCTGTTCGCCTAGCTGCGGCCTGGTGCTTTGGCTACACATTGCTTATCCAGTGTAAGCCACTGTGACTGTTGAATATTTTCAGATGTACAGGAGTTCCCCTCAGTTGGAATTCCCTGATCTGTCTGTGTATCTATGTGTGTATATTTCTCCCCCCTCTCCTTTTTTCTCCAGACTCCTGTAGTTGGACATTTCACAGAATTATTCTGAGAGCAGTCAGAATGGAAACTCTTTGTACTACTTCAGTAGAAAGAGTTTATTTTGGGTATTGCCTATACATTTCGCTGCTCCTAGTCACATAAGTGTGAACTACCTTCCTGTTTTGTTGAAATTACCATGAACAACTTTTTTTTTTCTCCATGGCAACTGAAATGGAGAGATTGAGGAGAATAGAGTTTATTTTTTGAGTACTAAATTATTCGTCAAAGAAAGAAAAATATCCCAGAATGTGGTCAGTCTTCCTAATTGTTTAACTTCCAGCATCTGTGGACATCATAAAGGAACTCTTACATTTCAAAAGATGCATGCATGATTCTGGCTTTCTAATGTGTGTATAGCTGTTTTTCTCTCTACGTCAGTCTGCCATTCAATGGAAGAAGCAAATAGTCTAGGATCTTTAGCTAGCACCAGTGGCTCATGCCTATAAGCCTATCATTCTGGCTACTCAGGAGGCTGAGATCTCCTTTTTTGCCTTGAGTTATTTTCACGCTGCTTTTAGAAAGTGTCTAAGTGCGAATGCAAATTCAGTTTCTAAAATGGAAATGTTTTAGGCAGCAACCAAAAAGGAGAGTTGCTAAAGTTTAAGTTAGAGATTAAAGTATACTAAGTAAAAAATATTTATACTTTTTTTTTTTTTGTCGGTCATGGGGCTTGAACTCTGGGTTTTGGTGCTGTCCCTGCGCTCTTCAGCTCAAGGTGAGCGCTCTACCACTTGAGCCACAGTGCCACTTTTGCCTTTCTAATGGTTTATTGGAAATAAGAGTCTCATGGACTTTCCTGCATGGGCTGGCTTTGAACCATGATCCTCAGATCTCAACCTCCTTAGTAGCTAGGATTACAGGCAGGAGCCACCGGCACCCGGCAATATTTATACATTTTAGAAATGGGACAAAAAAGGATACTAAGATAAGCGTCTTAATATAGAAGCCAGCCCTTGAGACTCTTATCTCCAGTTAACCAGCAAAAAGCCAGAAGTGGAGCTGTAGCTCAAGTGGTAGGACACTATAGCAAAAAAGCTCAGTGGGCTGGGAAGGTGGCTCAGTGGTAGAGCGCTTGCCTTGCATGCCTGAGGCCCTGGGTTCGATTCCTCAGCACCACATAAGCAGAAAGAAAAAAGCTGGAAGTGGAGCTGTAGCTCAAGTGGTAGGACACTATAGCAAAAAAGCTCAGCGGGCTGGGAAGGTGGCTCAGTGGTAGAGCACCAGCCTTGGGCAAAAAAAGCTCAAGGAGGGGCTGGGAAGGTGGCTCAGTGGTAGAGCACTTGCCTTACATGCTCGAGGCCCTGGGTTCGATTCCTCAGCACCACATAAGCAGAAAGAAAAAAGCCAGAAGTGGCGCTGTGGCTCAAGTGGTAGAGCGCTAGCCTTGAGCTGAAGAGCTGGAGGACAGCACCCAGGCCCAGAGTTCAGGCCCCATGACTGGACCAAAAAAAAAAAAAAAAAAGACTGTGCCTAGACCCTGGTTTCAAGCCCTAAGACCAGCGCGCACACACACACACACACACACACACACACACACACTCACACTCACAATGATTTATAACTCCCAGGTTGCTAGGAAATAGGTTTTCTGGAAATACCCATTTATGTCTCTTTTTCTCTCTCTCCTTTCTCCTCTCCTCTCTGTCATACTGGGGTTTGAACTCAGAGCCTCACTCTTCGTAGACCCCCTAACCCTTTTTTGGCCTTGAGTTATTTTTCAAGAAGAGTCTTGTGTTTTGCCAGAAGCTGGCCTTGGACTTATGATCCTGCCTGCAGCCTCAGGCAAAGCTGGGATTACAACTACCCTTCTTGGCTAAATACTTCAAAGGTGGTGTTTTTTCTGTTTTTGTTGTTTTTTGCCAGTCCTGAGGCTTGAACTCTGGGCTTAGACACTGTTGCTGAGCTCTTTTGCTCAAGGCTAGCACTTTACCACTTGAGCCACAGCGCCACAACCTGCTTTTTCTGTGATTTAATTGGAGATAGTCTCACAGACTTTCTTGCTTGGGCTGACTTTGAACTGCAATCCTCACATCTCAGCCTCCTGATTAGCTAGGATTACAGGCTTGAGACACCAGCACCTGGCTCCTAGTAGCATTTTGTAGCACAGGTAGTATACTTTTGCTGAGAGTTGGATACAAGGTACCCTCTTTTTTTTTTTTCCTGTTATAGAGCTTGAACTCTGGGCCTGGGCGCTTGCTCTCAAGCGCTCTACCACTTGAGCCACAGCACACTTCTGGTTTTCTGGTGGTTTATTGAAGATAAGAGTCTCACAGACTTTCCAGCCCAGGTTGGCTTTGAACTGTGATCCTCAGATTTCAGCCTCCTGAATAGCTAGGACTACAGGCGTGAACCACTAACACCTGGCTTAACTACCTTTAAATTGGTTATTTCCTCCTGAAAGTTCATAATGAGCCAGGCCTGTACTCATAGCACTTTGGAGGTGGAAGCATTCAGGATTAGGAGTTCAAAGCCAGTCTGAGCTACATCATGAGAGCCAGTCTCAAAATAGAAACTATACAAAAGTTCATAATGACTTATCTGCACTGTGGGTGTTTTTCATGGTTTGGCACATAGATAACAAGCAGTATAGCCAAGATATTTCTCAGGCTGAACAAAACCTGTAACAGATGGAGGTGGTGTTTGTAGAGTGCTTATTCAGTTGTTGGTAATAAATCAGTGTGGCTCAAGACTGAGTCAGCGCTCATACCAGGAGAATGGCAAGCACTCCAATAGTTTCTAATAGAAAGTTGAAGAGAAATGATTTTAAATAGCTCTCCCAGGACTATTTCTCTTGCCAAGGTCCTGTATATTTTGTGTGTGCACGTGTGTGTGTGTGTGTGCGCGCGCGCGCACGTGTGTGTGTTTTCTCTTGAAATTATATGGTAGATGTCACTAGAATTCTTGACAGTATTTTAGTATTGTCCCTTTGGGATTGATTGATTGATCCATTGGTACTCAGGGGTCAGACTGGTTGAAAACTCACTGGCTTATACTGAATTTATGTAATTCAGGGAGTTGCTAAAAGTATATATTAAGTTCTTTTTCTTTTGTTTTTGTTTTTTTATTTTTGCTTTGTTTTTTTGGTCAGTCATAGGCCTGAACTCTGGGCCTGGGCGCTGTCCCTCAGCTCTTCAGCTCAAGGCGAGTGCTCTACCACTTGAGCCATAGCTCCACTTCTGGCTTTTTCTGCTTATGTGGTGTTGAGGAATTGAACCCAGAGTCTCATGCATGCAAGGCAAGCACTCTACCACTGAGCCACCTTTCTAGACCCATGTTAAGAATTTTAAAATGTAGGGGCTGGGAAGGTGGCTCAGTGGTAGAGCCCTCAGCTCTTCAGCTCAAGGCCAGCGCTCTACCACTTGAGCTACAGCACCACTTCCGGTTTTCTGGTGGTTTATTGGAGATAGGAGTCTCACGCGGTCTCTCCTGCCCGGGCTGGCTTTGAACCGCGATCCTCAGATCTCAGCCTCCTGAGTAGCTAGGATTACAGGTGTGAGCCACCAGCGCCCGGCTAAAAAAAAGAATTTTAAAATGTAGTTGTTCTTATCTTGTATGAGTATACATACTCATACAAATTATTTTGTAGGTTGATACAACTTTGAACAAGTTTTCCTTGTAGAAACGTTGAAAGCTTCATGGGATCTTAGGTAATTTCTCTGTTTTTCAAAGAATCATGATTCCTTTTTTTCACTATTCACTTACAAATGAACTAAGTATGTTCAGGCAAGAAAAGAATCCCCATTTATCAAAATACAACATTCTCAAACCAGATACTTAGCATTTTTCTGTAACTGTACAGAAATGTACTTCTCTCTTCCTGAGATTATAAAGATGAACAGAATAGAATTGGCAATTGCAGGCTTTAAACTTTGCATTTAAAATCATTTTGAAGTAAATATAAAAGTCTTTTATGCATGTGTTTTCAGAATAAAAAAAGAATCCAGGGGCTGGGAAGGTGGCTCAGTGGTAGAGCGCTTGCCTTGCATGCATGAGGCCCTGGGTTTGATTCCTCAGCACCACATAAGCAAAAAGAAAAAAGCCAGAAGTGGCGCTGTGTCTCAAGTGGTAGAGCGCTAGCCTTGAGCTGAAGAGCTGAGGGACAGCGCCCAGGCCCAGAGTTCAGTCTGCATGACCAGACCCCCCCCCCCGCCCAAAAAAAAAGAATCCAAAGCCTCTGTTAATATGTACTGTTGGTGCCTGGGGACCACATTGCAGCAGAAACCTAATTTAGGGAAAGTAGACTCAGTCCTTCAGGGTGCTGGTGGCTCACACCTATACTACTACTTAGATGACTAAGACCTGATTTGAAGCCAGCTCAGGTAGTCTATAATAGTCTTATCTCCAATTAACCAGGAAAAAAGCTGGGCTAGAAGTGTGGTTCAAGAGGTAGAGCCCTAGCTATTAGTAGAGAAAGACAAGCACCAGTATAAGTCCCTGAGTTGAAGCCCTGGTATTAACACACACAAAAGAACTCTGTCTACCAGTCATCAGAGCCTCAAACCTGTAGTCCTAGCTATTCAGGAGTCTAAAGCTTGAGTAGGAAAGTCCATGAGACTCTTTTTTGTTTTTCCTTGCCAGTCCTGGGGCTTGAACTAAAGGTCTAGACACTGTCCCTGAGCTTCTTTTGCTCAAGGCTAGCACTCTACCACTTGTCACAGCACCACTTCTGGCTTTTTCTGTTTATGTGGTACTGAGGAATGGAACCTAAGCATCATGCATGCATCTCTCTCTCTCTCTCTCTCTCTCTCTCTCTCTCTCTCTCTCACACACACACACACACACACACACACACACACAGTAGTCCTTCCCAGAATTGCCATGTTTTTGTTCTAATACTGCTAATGTATAAAGACAATAAGACAATTTGTTTGTTGTGCTGGTTATTACATTTTTGCATGTAATTCCCTTGGTATAGAATATTATTGCCACTTTCTACTCAGAGAAACCAAAACTTAAGAGTGGAGTTTATCCAGAGTTGTTGACTACTAGTGAGATTTCAGCATCTGGAATTCATCCTGTTATTTTTTGTTTTTTGTGGTTGGTATTTGGTTTATGGTTTTTGGTTTTGTTTTTGGTTTTTGGGTTTTTTTTTGCCAGTCCTGAGGCTTGAACACAGGGCCTGGATGCTGAGCTTCTTTGTGCTCTTTGTTCTCAAGGCTAGCGCTATACCACTTGAACCACAACACCACTTCTGGCTTTTTCTGAGTAGTTTTATTAGATATAGAAACTCACAGACTTTTCTGCCTAGGCTGGCTTTGAACTATGATCCTCAGATCTCAGTCCCCTGAGTAATTAGGATTACAGGTGTGAGCCACCAGCATGACGTACGTGTGTGTGTGTGTGTGTGTGTGTGTGTGTGTGTGTGTGTGTGTTTATGTGGTGCTGTGGAATCAAACCGAGAGCATGCTAGGCAAGCTCTCTGCCACTAAGCCACATTCCCTATCCTGGTATTTTGCCATCAGATAAGGTACATCCTGCACTTTTCTTTCTTCCTTTTCCTTCCTTCCTTCCTTCCTTCCTTCCTTCCTTCCTTCCTTCCTTCCTTCCTTCCTTCCTTCCTTCCTTCCTTTCTCTCTCTCTCTCTCTCTCTTTCTTTCTTTCCTTCTTTCTAAGCAATACTGGAGTCTGAACTCAGGATCTCATATGTGCTTGGCTTGCTTGTTCAACTAGTACTCTACCACTGAAACCACATCTCATCCCCACTTTTGGATGATTATTTTGGAGGTGGAGTCTTGGACTTTCCTTTCCAGTATTGCTTTGAACCTCAGTCCACCTAAGTGGCTAGGATTATAGACCTGAACCACTAGCACCTGCCAACCTACATCTTTTATCATTGATTTTTTAAAAAGCTATTCAGGAAGCTTTGAATTGGTATTAGAGTAAGTGGAAATCTTGTGTTGCCTTTAAAAGTGGATTCAGATTAGGGATAAAGGGTGGGGCAGTGGGTGATAAAATGTTATCAGAATCTTTCATAATGTAATTTGTAGCTAGTTTGGGAGCTGGGAAACTGGAAAGCAAAGGAAGGGGTGACATTGTCAAGAAGAAGAAAGGGAGGAGGAGGACTCATTACTTTGCTTATGAAATGGTAATCCCTCCATGCACCTTAATAATAACAATAAAAGTATACTTAATCAAAAAAATTAGTAGAGTAAAAACATCTCATGATGTAGAAGGGTTAAATATGGTGACAGTGTTATTTCTGGGAGTTGATTTCTTTTCACAGAGTAGGAATTAATGCATTACAATTGTGGGAGTTTGTGAAGTCTAGTTATGTTATTTTTTTTTTTGAGGGCTGTAAAGTTTGGATCTGAAGTGTGTACGGCCTCAATTTTTGTTAAGTGTGAAATGAATTATAATATTGTTCCTCTCTGAGATAGTTCTTTTGAGTTGTACTGTCCATAGACAAAAGTTCATCTAGTGTAACAGTGAGGTAGTTTTTCACAAACAACATAAGCAGCACTGAGTGGAGAAATAAAACACAATAGACTTTTTTTTTTGTCGGTCGTGGGGCCTGAACTCTGGGCCTGGGAGCTGTCCCTCAGCTCTTCAGCTCAAGCCTCAGCCCCATTTCCTGCTTTTTCTACTTATGTGGTGCTGAGGAATCGAACCCAGGGCCTCATGAATGCAAGGCAAGCACTATACCGCTGAGCCATCTTCCCAGCCCCCACAATAGACACCTTAAAAGTCCTTGTGATAGCCAGGTGCAGGTAGCTCTTGCTTATAATCCTAGCTAGCTACTCAGGAGGCTGAGATCAGCGTGTCTGGGTTTAAACGGGCTGCAAAGTCCATGAGACTCTCTTATCTTCCTTTTAGAACTTTATTATATAGTACAGATTAGCTACCACTGTACTACTCAGCATTTCCTCTGCTGCCCATTTTGGGATTGTGCTCACAACTCTCTCTCTCTCTCTCTCTCTCTCTCTCTCTCTCTCTATCTCTTTCTCTCTCTCTCTTAACATAGCAATGTTATGGCTTTTCCTTTTGGCTTTTGTTTGAGGCATAGAATTCACAACATGACTTTTATACTTTACCTAGTTTTCTTCTGCTTCTCCTATTACTCTACAGATAAGTCTGGTAGCCTGGCTTGTCCATGTACCTCATAGGAGGCATCATTGGACAAAACATTCATTTGGAGTATGAAAATGTGGGTATGAGACTTAGCTATATGAGATCATTCATTTATAACCCTACGGAGCCATTTCATTTTTCTAGATCTGTTTTCACATCTACAAAATGCCATGGTTTAGTTTTAGGACCTCCAGATCTTCCCTAATTGTGTAATTAGGTGTGCATTTAAGTAACCTGAACGCAGTGTGGCTCTTGAGGGTTAGAAGCATGAGTTGGACTTGCCATACTTAATCATTAAAATAGTTTTCCCATACAAGGGCAAATGTCTATGCTCACAAGAACCTCTTGGCTATGACCCATACATTCAGTAACCTAGAGGATGTATTGGGGAATCCCAGGATTGGTCTGTGCATTCCCGAATCTGCCAGGAGGGCTAACAGCTGTTCTGCTTGCTATTACAGAACAGTACATCTCTCTCTCCTAGGTCACCAACTTGTTTTACCTGTCAAACTTCCTTTGTTCTCTTGGGTCAGTGTCTTGTGTTTTCCAAAATCTGCTCTCTAATTTTCTTTCTTAAAAAATACTAATCTGGGGCTGGGAAGGTGGCTCAGTGGTAGAGTGCTTGCCTCGCTTGAATGAGGCCCTGGGTTCGATTCCTTAGCACCGCATAAGCAGAAAGAAAAAAGCCAGAAGTGGCGCTGTGGCTCAAGTGGTAGAGCGCTAGCCTTGAGCTGAAGAGCTGAGGGACAGCGCCCAGGCCCAGAGTTCAGGCCCCACAACCAACCAAAAAAAAAAAAAAAGCTAATCTGCAACCAAGGATTGGGACTCAAGGGGGAGGTCCTAAGTGCAGTCCTCAGTACCACAAGAGAAAAAGAAAAAAAAAAGTATATTATTTTTCCCAGTCATT
This sequence comes from Dipodomys ordii, assembly GCF_000151885.1. Taxonomy (NCBI): domain Eukaryota; kingdom Metazoa; phylum Chordata; class Mammalia; order Rodentia; family Heteromyidae; genus Dipodomys; species Dipodomys ordii. The sequence continues at coordinate 4,085,305 of NW_012267223.1, forward strand.
CTTTTGCTTTCTTACTGAGTGTTTAATTCTAGGTGTTTAGGAGTCTGACCTTCCATTTCCAGAGACAGTTTCTTTTCAATTGTCACAGAGTTCTTACATAATGAACCAGTTATAAGGAGTCTTATATCCACATAGCTGAGAATGCTTCAAAGAAGATCTTTCACAGACTTATGAGATCGCACCTGATGACTACCCTTTGAAAATGGAAACAAGAAGGTTGATTTCCCACCCCCTCTTGTTTCATTTTAGGTTTTGAATGAAGAATGTGATCAGAACTGGTACAAGGCAGAGCTCAATGGGAAAGACGGCTTCATTCCCAAGAACTACATAGAAATGAAACCACATCCGTAAGTTGAGCTCCTCTGGTCTCCTAGGGAGGTGACCCACCCACCTGTTTGCTTGGAGTATAGTTGTTAAAATCGAGACCAGTGGAATGAGTGTCATACTGTTTGTTCTGCCTTTCCAGAGAAATTAACCAAGCATAGTGAGTACAATGGTAATAATGTGCCTTTTTTCTTCTTTCTTTCCTTTTAATGGTAGTGGGGATTGAACTTGGGGCCTCATGCCTTCTAGGCTAAACAAACACTTTACCACTTGCATCACACTCCCCATAATGGTACATTTTACACTTGATCTTAGCCAAAAGGCCAAAGCAATGGTATGCATTTTACATTAATAACTCTCAATGATCTTCAAAGACAAAACAATACTTTAGCAAGTCCTTAATTCTTTTTTAATAAAACCCTTGGGGCTAGATGTGTTTCATAATTCTTTTGAATTACCATATGTAGCCACACCTCTAGCCCAAGATTTTTGTTTTGTTTTGTTTCTCTTTTTGAAGCTAGTTAATTGAAATGGAGTCTTTGTGAACTTTTCTGGTGGATTATACTTGAAGCCAAATCCTCCAGATCTCAGCCTCCTGAGTAGTGAGGATTATAGGTGTGAGCCACAGCACCTGGCTCTGCCTGTTATTTATTTTATTTTTTTTGCCAGTTGTGGGAGCTGAACTCTGTACCTGGGCACTGTCCCTCAGCTCTTCAGCTTAAGGCTAGTGCCCTACCACTTGAGCCACAGCACTACTTCTGGCTTTTTTTTAAAGATTTTATTTATTTATTTATTTTATGTTTATTTTTTTATTTTTTTTTATTTTATGTTTT
>NW_012267223.1:4086530-4111630 GCF_000151885.1 Dipodomys ordii
CTGAACTCTGGGCCTGGGCGCTGTCCCTCAGCTCTTCAGCTCAAGGCTAGTGCTCTACCACTTGAGCCACAGCACCACTTCCAGCTTTTTTGTTTATGTGGTGCTGAGGAATGGAACCCAGGGCCTCAGCTATGCAAGGCAAGCGCTCTACCACTGAGCCACCTTCCCAGCCCCACGTTTTTTTTTTTTTAATTGTGAAAATACCTTACAGAGGGGTTACAATTACATGGGCAAGGTAATGAGTACATTTCTTGTCAAGCATTGTTGCCTCCTTCTTTGTTTCCCCTTCCCATCTCTTCCCATCTCCCACCCCCACTACCCCCCAACTACCTGTTATTTTATTTTATTTTTTGGCTTGCCCTGGCTTGAACTCAGGACCATCCTGCACACTGTCTGTGAGTCTTTTTGTGCTCAAGGCTAGCATTCTACCACTTGAGGCACAGCACCACTTCCTGTTTTGTTTTGTTTTGTTTTCTGGTTGGTGGGGCTTGAACTCTGGCCCTGGGCACTGTCCATCAGCTCTTCAGCTCAAGGCGAGCATCTACCACTGGAGCCACAGCGCCATTTTCAGCTTTTTCTGCTTATGTGGTGCTGAGGAATTGAACCCAGGGCCTCATGCATGCAAGACAAGCACTCTACCACCTTCCCAGCCCGCCACTTCCTGTTTTTTTCTGAGTGTTTGTTTTTCTGTCCACCCCCCTCACCCCCTCCCTCCCTTCTTCCCCTCCCCCCACCAGTCGTGAGCCTGAACTCTGGACCTGGGCACTGTCCCTTAGCTCTTCAGCTCAAGGCTAGCACTCTACCGTTTGAGCTACAGTGCCACTTCCAGCTTTTTCTGCCTATGTTGTGCTGAGGAATAGAACCTAGGGCTTCATGCATGCAAGGCAAGCACTCTACCACTGAGCTACCTTCCCAGACCCTTCTGAATAGTTTATTAGAAATAAGTGTCTCACAGACTTTCCTGCCTGGGCTGGCTTCCAACTACGATCCTCAGATATCAGTCACCTGAGTAGCTAGGAATACAGGCATGAGTCACTGGCACTGGCCTGTGCCTGTTCTTATTTCCCCAAATAATGAAATAGACATACATAGGTCATAGTGCTAAAAAAGGCTTTCAGGATCATCTAATTCATTCTTCCTTCTACAAGTTACTACAGCATCTAGTATCTTTATTCAGTGCCAGTAATTGATTAATACAGCATTCATTACGAAAATCTCACAATGCAAAACCGAAACAAAAAAAGAGTATTGCTCCTCCCCTATACATGTAATCTATAGAGGTAAAGACATGTATAAACAAAAATCCTGAGCCTCTTCTAGGAAAATAATTTGTCTTCTGTAAAACAAGGTAAATGATTGAGAAGTCTCCCATAAAACTACCAGTTGTGTTCATGCAGGGGTCAATAAACTCTTACAGAGTGCTTGTTTTGTGGCAGGACTGTGCAAGGTAATAGGACATTATAGTCCGCAGTTAACTTATGGTATAATAAAGTTCCCACATAGTTCACATGGCAGCTGTTTGAGATCACATCTAGGAGGCATTAGCCTGGAGAGGAGTTGGGCTGGCCCTCATGGTGATATAGGGACCATACAGATACCAATGGTGGGGGCGGGGGGAGTGGGGTAAAGAAATTTCTTTTTACTTTGAAGAGAGCCAGGCACCTCCTAATTGCTCTTTTATAAATGTTTCATGGGGTGATTACAAAGTGAAGGCTGGTCTCATCTTTCTTTAGAACTTGTACTATCTTGTTGGATCTCCCCCCTCCTCGCTTCCACAAAAGATCTTATATTCCTTGGAGAATTCATGTCCTCTACTTTTATATTCTTGGAAACATGTAGCTTGCTTTTGTACATAGTAGCTTAGCAAATATTTTTAAATTGATATTCAAGGCTGAAAGCCTTGATTATAAAAATCAAAAGTATATTGGAGCTGGGAAGGTGGCTCAGTGGTAGAGCGCTTGCCTTGCACGCCTGAGGCCCTGGGTTCAATTCCTCAGCACCATATAAGCAAAAAGAAAAAGGCCAGAAGTGGCGCTGTGGCTCAAGTGGTAGAGCACTAGCCTTGAGCTGAAGAGCTGAGGAGCTGAGGGACAGCACCCAGGCCCAGAGTTCAGGCCCCACGACTGGACCCCAAAAAAAAAAATCAAAAGTATAGCAGTGCGCTGATGGCTCACACCTGTAATACTAGCTACTCAGGAGGCTAAAATCTGAAGATCATGGTTCAAAGCCAGCCTGGGCAGAAAAATCCCTGTGAAACTATTTGTCTCCAATTAATCACTCAAAAACCAGAAGTAGAACTGTGATTCAAAGTGGTAGAGTGCTAGCCTTGAGCAAGAGAGCTCAGGGACAGCACCCAGGCCCTGAATTCAAGCCTTACAGTCAGCCAGACCAAAAAAAAAGTGCTTTTGCACAAAATCTTGAACTGTGTATGCACATAAGATTACTAGATCTTGGGCTGGGAAGTTTGCTCAGTGGTAGAGTGCTTGCCTTGCATGCCTGAGGCCCTGGGTTCGATTCCTCAGCACCACATAAGAAAAAAGAAAAGGGGCTGGGAAGGTGACTGAGTGGTAGAGCGCTTGCCTTGCATGCATGAGGCCCTGGGTTCGATTCCGCAGCACCACATAAACAAGAAGAAAAAAGCCGGAAGTGGCGCTGTGGCTCAAGTGGTAGAGCGCTAGCCTTGAGCTGAAGAGCTGAGGGACAGCGCCCAGGCCCAGAGCTCAGGCCCCACGACCGGACCAAAAAAAAAGAAAAGGGGCTAGGAAGGTGGCTCAGTGGTAGAGCGCTTGCCTTGCATGCATGAGGCCCAGGGTTCGATTCCCTAGCACCACATAAGCAAAAAGAAAAAGCCGGAAGTGGCGCTGTGGCTCAAGTGGTATAGCGCTAGCCTTGAGCTGAAGAGCTGAGGGACAGCGCCCAGGCCCAGAGTTCAGGCCCCACAACCGGACCCCCCCCCAAAAAAAAAAAAAGATTACAAGATCTCTGTCTGTGGGATGATACTTTGATACTTCTACTCACTTGAGGTCCCTGTAATGTAAGACTGAGGATCAACATGCAGCTTGCCCAGGTTACTAAAGGGGCAGGCACCAGTGGTGGCAAACCAGCAGCTTCAAGAAGCTGAGTGTGAATTTCTTAGATTTCCCACATTCTTACAGCCTCTTGGTCTTAGAATTTGCTTTACAGGGTATGTGGGGTTTTCATAGAGGCTCATTGGAAATACCGTGTTGGGAGAAGCATTGGACAGTAGTTACTAAGAGAGAGACAAATTGTTGGATCAGACCACAGGTCCTCTTCTGTTTTCTTCATTCATCCTTCAGATTACACACTTGATCAAAGTGTGTCTCTATAAAAGGTCAGATAGCAGAAATTTTAGGCTTTGTGGCCTCTCCTGCCAAATATTATTTTTTCCTATTTAGGAAGGTTTTGGGTATTTTTAAACACCCATTGGGATTGTGGGTGTAACTCAATATACTGTGCTTGCCTAGCATGCATGAATCCCTGGGTTTGATTCCTGGCACTGAAAAGAAACATTTCTAATTCACCAGCTAGGTACATGAGTGTTGCCTATCTGTTATCCCAGCACTTACACAGTAAAGACAACACAAGTGCAAGTTGAGACCAGCCTAAACAATAAGATCTGAGGATCGCAGTTAGAAGCTATCCCAGATGAGAAAGTTCACAAGATGAGACTCTTGCCTCCAGTTAAGCACCAAAAAGTTAGAAGTGGAGCTGTGTATGGCTCAAGTAGAGGAGCTCTAGTCTTGGGCAAAAGAAGCTCAAGGACAGTGCCCAAGCCCTAAGTACAAGCACCATGACTGAAAAAAATTAATTGAGGGGCTGGGAAGTTGGCTCAGTGGTAGAGCGCTTGCTTTGCATGCCTGAGGCCCTGGGTTCGATTCCTCAGCACCACTAAGCAGAAAAAAAAAAGCTGGAATTGGCGCTGTGGCTCAAGTGGTAGAGCGCTAGCCTTGAGCTGAAGAGCTGAGGGACAGCACCCAGGCCCAGAGTTCAGGCTCCACAACCAGACCAAAAAAAGGAAAAAAAGTCTGTGTGTATACACTGAGAGGCAAGGATCAAATGGTACAGTGCCTACATAAGGCCCTTCCTCCCTTCAGTCCCTAGTACTCAAAAAAAAAGTCTTGAGTTATGGGTCATATATAAACAACATAGGATGTTTTAGGCTCAACCTCAAATCCTAACTTATTTAAAAGGATCGTGGTTCAAGAATAGTCCTGCTAGAGAAGGTGATATCAGGAGGATCAAGGTTTTAGGCTGACCCAAGCAGAACAGTGCGAAACTCCATCTCAGTAGAAGCAGCAAGGTATGGTTGTATGCCTATTATCCCAGTTATATTAGATATCATAAAAAAAAAAAAAGCTGGGTGCCAGTGGCTCATGCCTGTAATCCTAGCTACTCAGGATGCTGAGATCTGAGGATCGTGGTTCAAAGCCAGCCCAGACAAGAAAGTCAGTAAGACTATTATCTCCAGTAAACTACCAGAAAACTGGAAGTGGCACTGTGGCTCAACACTCTACGTGTTGGCCTTGAGCTGAAGAACTGAGGGACAGCGCCCAGGCCCAGAGTTCAAGCCCCATGACTGCCCCCCCCCAAAAAAAAGGAGTTGGAACTGTGGCTCAGTTGGTAGAGTTGCTAGCCAGTGAACCAAAGCATCAGGAACTGAGTTCAAGTCCCAGTTCCAGACCTAAAAAAAAAAGAAAGCATTTCTTTTAGGCAGACCAAAGTTCAGATGAATGACTCTGAGCAGAAAGCACATCCCTGTCTCAGAACTAAACAGTACAGGTCTGGAATGTATGTGGCTTAGTGGTAGAGTGCTTGCCTAGCATGCATGAAGCCCTGGGTTTAATTCCTCAGTACCACATAAACAGAAAAAGCTGGAAGTAGCACTGTGGCTCAAGTGGTAGAATGCTAACCTTGAGCAAAGGAAACTTAGGGACAGTGCCCAGGACCTGAGTTCAAGCCCCAGGGCTGGGAAAAAAAGAAGGGGAAGGGAGGGGAGGAAAGGGAAAGGAACAATTGGGCGCTGGTGACTTTACTCCTGTAATCCTAGCTACTCCGGAGGCTGAGATCTGAGGATCGAGGTTCAAAGCTAGTCCAGGCAGGACAGTCTATGAGACTCATTCCAGTAAACCACCAGAAAACCAGAAATGGCACTGTGGCTCAAGTGGTAGAGCACTCACCTTAAGAGCTGAGTGACAGTGCCCAGGCCCAGAGTTCAAGCCCCATGACTGACAAGAAAAAAAAGGGAGAAAGGGCTAGGAAGGTGGCTCAGTGGTAGAGTGCATGCCTCGCATGAATGAGGCCCTGGGTTTGATTCCTCAGCATCACATAAGCAGAAAAAGCCGGAAGTGGCACTATGGCTCAAGTGGTAGAGCACTAGCCTTGAGCTGAAAAGCTGAGGGACAGTGACCAGGCCCAGAGTTCAAGCCCTATGACTGACCAAAAAAAAGGAGAGAGAAAGAAAGAACCAATGCAGTGTAATTGTCCTCTTGCTCATTCTCTTTCAAACAGTCAGAGAGTGTATGTATTCACAAGAAATCTTTTTTAATGAAATAGTCTCTTAACAATTTTCTTTTTTCTTTTCTATTTTTTATTTCTTACCTTATTTATTTGTGATGTTCTTGGGGCTTGAACTAGAGGCCTGGGTGTCACAACCTGCCTGGTGCCCCTTAATCCGTAGTGACCTGGAGCAACACAATAAGGAGACTGGACCATGCAACTAAGGTTTGAAGAACCAAGGGACCTGTAGCCTTCCACCAGCAACGGATCCCAACATTCCATTTACCAAGGTTTTTAATTGGTCTTATGCAAGGAAGTAAGGTACAAACTTCAACATGTGACAATATTTGATATAAAGTGGTAGGTGACCTTCTTATTCTGGGAAGGAGAGCTGACTAGTAAACAGCCTTCAATTTGCATAAACCTAAGTCTACCCTTAGGTTCCCACACAGTTTAGGGTGGACTCTGAGTTCCCCTAAGCCAGGACTGATTGACTGAGTTTCCTAGGGAAACTCAGCTTTCTAGAGTGAAGGCATTCCAAACTCCCAATCCTTTGTGGTCTCACAGCTTGGATTTTTGGGCTCTGACGCTTGGGCATTTTCCCTGAGCTTTTTTTTTTTCACTCAAGGCTGATGCCCTGCTACTTGAGTCCCTGCTCCACTTGCAACTTTTTTGGTTGTTAATTGATGTTGAGTGTCATCTACCAACCTCCTGAGTAGCTAAGATTATAGGTGTGAGCCATTGGTGTCCAGCTTCCATTTGTTATAACAGGAATAGATTTGGAAACTTCTCTTCCTTCCTTCCTTCCTTCCTTCCTTCCTTCCTTCCTTCCTTCCTTCCTTCCTTCCTTCCTTCCTTCCTTCCTTCCTTCCTTCTTTCCTTCTTTCGTCTTCCTTCCTTCCTTCCTTCCTTCCTTCCTTCCTTCCTTCCTTCCTTCCTTCCTTCCTTCCTTCTTTCCTTCTTTCGTTTCTTTTTTTCAGTACTAGGGTTTGAACTCAGGACCTAGTACTTGCTCAGCTCGCTTGCCTTGTGTGGCTGGTGCTCTACTCCATTTTGAGAACCTTCACCCCTACCCACTATAGTTCGGGAGTGAGAGCATGTCCCTGTGCGTCCTTTCTCTGGACCAGTCACATGCACACTGCACACAAGCCCGCCTCGCCCTCAAAAGCACCAGTGACCAGAAAATGTTTCTGTGCCCTCCTTTCATCCTCTGAGAGCCAGCTGCTCTGTTAAGACAGCATTACTCTGGTGTGACCTGGTTCCCGGCCCTGCAGGATTCCCCTGAGTATTTGTAGAAGCAAGAGGACAAGTTGTACAGAGTGTGCAGCCTGGCATCAAAGCCTACAAAGTGAGAGTGACACCCGCACTGGGTTTGGGGATGTTCAGGTTCTGGTGGACAGTTTCCAGGTGTCTCCCGCAGTATAGCCTGTTTCCCCCACAGTGTCTGCTTGGAAACTTCTTGTAGCACTTTGCTTCCAACTTTGTTTTATCATTTGCATGTTAAATGCAAATGTTAATTTGCAGTTACCACAAAAGATAAATCTTAGGGGTGGGAAGCATGGCTCCATTTGGTTAGAACATCAGCCATTAAGCAAAGCGTCCATGAGTTGGAATCCTGATTCAGCAACAGAAAAGAAAAAAAGATAAATCTGAGCTATAAATAAATGGCTTTGCTTTTTTTTTCATAGTAAAACATTGAAAATGATTGTGGAAAAAAATGTCCTTTCCTAATTATTTTTCCCTCCATACTAATTAGTAGTGATTTTCTTTTGAAATGGAAGGAAACGTGCTTACACACACACACACACACACACACACACACACACACACATACATACATACATACATACATACATACATACACACACACACCTGTGAACCATAGGTCAGTTGCTCCCACAGTTTTCTCTGAATTCAGCCACTCTTTCTTCTGGTCAAAGCAAACTAGCATTGGGAACCGAAGACGTTATTATTCTTTTTTGTTGTTTGTTTTTGTTTTAGTCATGGGGCTTGAACTCTGGGCTTGGGCACTGCCCCTGAGCTCTTCAGCTCAAGGCAAGCACTCTACCATTTAAGCCACAATGCCATTTCTAATTTTCTGGTGGTTTATTGGAGATAAGAATCACACAGATTTTGCTGCCCGGGCTGGCTTTGAACCTCAATCCTCAGCTCTCAGCCTCCTGAGTAGCTAGGATTACAGGTATAAGCCACCGGCACCCAGCTATAACTTTTTCAAATGAGAAAAATGAATCTTAACTTTTCAGGTAGTCCTTTGAAGATGATAGTGTGAAGGGGGGACATGCACACCCTCACTAAACTGTATTCCCAACCTCTTTCTGATGGCCTGCAAGCCATCTGCTGAGCTATGACCCCAGACAGAGGCTCTGAGAAGAATCTTTAACCTTTTTGCTTTCCTTAAGACATTTTACTTTCTTTAAAAGAAGCCAAAGCAGCCGGGTGCTGGTGGCTCACGCCTGTAATCCTAGCTACTCAGGAGGCTGAGATCTGAGGATCGCGGTTCAAAGCCAGCCCGGGCAGGAGAGACCGTGAGACTCCTATCTCCAATAAACCACCAGAAAACTGGAAGTGGCGCTGTAGCTCAAGTGGTAGAGCGCTCGCCTTGAGCTGAAGAGCTGAGGGACAGTGCCCAGGCCCAGAGTTCAAGCCCCACGACCGAAAAATAAATAAAAATAAATGGGGCTGGGAAGGTGGCTCAGTGGTAGAGTGCTTGCCTTGCATACTTGAGGCCCTGGGTTCGATTCCTCAGCACCACATAAGCAAAGAGAAAAAAGCCAGAAGTGGTGCTGTGGCTCAAGTGGTAGAGCGCTAGCCTTGAGCTGAAGAGCTGAGGGACAGCGCCCAGGCCCAGAGTTCAGGCCCCATGACCGGACCCAAAAATAAATAAATAAATAAAAATAAATAAAAGAAGCCAAAGCCAAGCCAGACGTCGGTAGCTTTCTAGTTATGTCCATTGCCTTTCAGTGAATAGAATCCCCCTTTCTGTTGATGTTAGACCCAAGTGGAATATTGACTTTCTACTGTGAGAGCCCCAAAAGGATTGGGAGTTGGAATGCCTTCTCCCAGTACACTCTAGAAAGCTGAGTTTTCCTGGAAAGGTCAATCAGTCCTGGCTTAAGGGAAACTCAGATTCCACCCTAAACTGTGGGAACCTAAGGGTAGACTTAGGTTTATGCAAATTGAAGGCTGTTTACTAGTCAGCTCTCCTTCCCAGAATAAGAAGGTCACCTACCACTTGCATATGAAATATTGTCACATGTTGAAGTTTGTATCTTACTTCCTTGCACAAGACCAATAAAAAACCTTGGTTAATGGAATGTTGGGAGCTGTTGCTGGCGGAAGGCTACAGGTCCCCTGGTACCCCAAAGCTCAATTCCATGGCCTGGTCTCCATTATTGCATTGCTACTGGTTGCAACAGATTAAGGAGTCCACGATAGGTTGCAACATTCAACTGCAAAGGTACAGGCTTCTTCCCTTTGGCTCTCAGTTCTGCCTCCAACTTCTGGGCCTCGAAGCATCCCTCCCCCACAGCCCTGTTCCTGCAGTGCAGTGCTCTTCCTTAGCCAGCTTACTGGAAGAACCATCTGGCTCTCCCGCTATGGTCTGCCCTGTGCTGCCATTCTCAGGCCTGGGTTTTTCCTAGTGTCTTTCAGAGACTTGGGGGCTTTGGCTCCAGAAGCCCATTCTTGTTTCTCTCCCCAGAAAGAGCAGCCTATGATAGTGTCTTGTGGCATTGTGGGAAGGAGCGTGAGGAAAGCTGTGGAGAGCCCATCCCTCAGGAAGGATGGGCGCTAATGTCAGTGTGCATTGGGCACCGTAAGACCAGAGGGTAAAGGGCGAGCCTCTTCCTCTGGAAGGAGTGTCTGCTGCTGACATTTAAGGCGGAACATCCCGTTTCTTTGTGGGGAAGCAGATGTTGACTGGCTTGCCTTCCTTCCTTAGGTGGTTTTTTGGCAAAATCCCCAGAGCCAAGGCAGAAGAGATGCTTAGCAAACAGCGGCACGATGGGGCCTTTCTAATTCGAGAGAGCGAGAGTGCTCCTGGCGATTTTTCCCTCTCCGTCAAGTAAGTATTTCCTGCTGGAGCCACCGCACCCCTGGCTTGGGCTGATTAAACCTGAGCAGCCATTGGTCAGGTGACTGGCAACACACAAAGTGGAAGAGGCTTAATCTAACTGGCATTTTAATTCTACATTAAAAGTCTAATTGTTGGCTCTTCTGAAAGTTCTAGCAGTGCTGGGTTTAGAATGAAGACATGGTTCTATAGAAGAGTTTTTTTGTGAGTTTGATTTTTTCATTTTTTGCCAGTCCTGGGCTTGAACTCAGGGCCTGGTCACTGTCCCTGAGCTGCTTTTGCTTAAGGCTAGCTCTCTACCACTTGAGCCACAGCACCACTTCTGGGATTGTCTGTTTATGTGGTCCTGAGGAATCGAACCCAAGGCTTCACGCATGCTAGGCAAGCGCTCTATCAAAAAAGCCACGTGCCCAGCCCATTAAAGAGTTTTGAACTACAGAGTCTGTTGCAGCTGCTATTCCCCCGTCCCTACCACTCCTCTACGGCCTTCGGTGTGTCTGGTGGGTGGCTGCGCAGCTGCCTTGCCTTGCCTTTATCAGACAGCTCCAGCCTGTCTTGCACCTGTCATATTAACTCGAAAAGGTTCCAAGGAATTTGACCTGGACTCCAACCTCACTCCTTCCAGTTTTTACCTCCCGAGAAGCTGGGATTAAAGGCATGAGCCACCAGGCCTGGAACCACTAGAGATTTGGGGGCTTACTTTCCCTTGGGAATCATACTACCCTGAGAATCACATACCAAGTAAAAACTGGAACTTTTTTAAGGATTCTAGACCAACTTACACTTCATCTCTGGAAGAGAATTTCAAGTTAAATTGTCACTTTCAGCTTTTTTTTTTTTTTTGTCGGTCGTGGGGCTTGAACTCTGGGCCTGGGCGCTGGTCCCTCAGCTCTTCAGCTCAAGGTGGGCGCTCTACCACTTGAGCTACAGTGCCACTTCCGGTTTTCTAGTGGTTTATTGGAGATAGGAGTCTCACGGTCTCTCCTGCCCGGGCTGGCTTTGAACCTCGATCCTCAGATCTCAGCCTCCTGAGTAGCTAGGATTACAGGCGTGAGCCACCAGCGCCCATCTCAGCTTTTTTCTAGTTAATATATTTCATAGGAAACCCTCAGGAATCATAAAAAAAATCATTTCATCGTTTACAAGCAGGTGATTAGGTTAAACATTCAGATTACTATTTTGTTATAGATTACTTCCATTAAAAGTTTTTTTAAAGGAAAGCTATAAACCAGTTCTTGTTAACAAATGAAAATAAAGCATAAGACTTTTCCGATTTCAAAACTGTACTACTTGTCTTTTTGAAATATAGATTAAAATGTACAATTGTGATAGGTTTGTGGTGCTTCAAATATATCTATAGTACAGTTGTCTTTGATTCCTAACACAATGTAATAATCACCCCTCTTGTAACGAGGGCTTTTTGAAGCATTTGATTGAACAAGCAGAAGTGAGGGTCTAATGAGGATCCCGGTGAGGTGGGTTGTGGAATTATCATTTGTATGCTTCTCCTTAGCTTGTGCGTCATCTGTTTTGCTGTCTTCCACTTCCACTAGACAACAAGTGGTTAAGCAGCGGGTGGGGCCGACAGGACTGGGCAGCCCACTTGAGCTGGGGGGCGGGCTGTCTGCCCAGCCATCACTGCGCAGCTCCCACCACCACCGGTGCTAGGGACGGACAAGCTGTTCCCTTCTATCAGATAAAATCTTTTAGGAGTCAGGCCTTGTGGCTCACACTTGTAATCTTGCTACTCAGGAGGCTGAAATCTGAGGATTGCTGTTTTAGCCCAGGCTGAAAGTCCACGAGACACTGACCTCAAGTTAACCATCAAAAAAGCAGAAAAGAAACTGACTCAGGTTATAGAGCACCAGCCTTGAGCAAATAAGCTAAGGGACAGTGTAAGTCCTGAGTTCAAGTCCCAGTACAAGCACCAAAAAAAAAAAAAAAAAAGACTTTTAGGGACTTAGTGTATTTGTTGTTTCAGAAGCTAAAAACAAAGCAGATGTCATTGCTGCCTTTTAACAACACAAATGTCTTCCCAAAGGGAGTTGAAGCAACATCAGGCCTCTGAGATACTTCTAGTTTCTAGATGTTTGGTCTTGATCTGCAACACTGAGTGGACTAGAGATGTGGCTGGGTGATAAGAGTGTTGCTGACTGACACTGGCTGTCAGAATGCTTTGTGTCAGAAGCCGCTGCCTCACACGGAACAAGCTGGCTTTGGAGACGCGTGGTGTTCTGTGAGGGTGACCTTCCTCCCAAAGCCCTTGCCGTCCACTTAGCACAGAGACGCAGGCCAGTAGCCTCGCTAATCTGCAGTTCCTAAGATCAGCTGCAGTCTGAAAATACTAAATGGGAGATTCCAGAAGTCACTTTTTCCCAGAAATAACTTAGTTCAGGAAATTGTTCTATTTCTTATTATTAATCTTTTACTGAAAGCTAAGCTTTACCCTAGGGTTGTGGTAAAGGGAAGAAAATGTTGTATGTATAGTACGCAGAGCAGATACAGTAAGCATTGGTGTCATCTCTGCTTTCAGACGTCTTCTGAGGGTCTTGCGACTAATCTCCCAAGAATAAGGGGGAACTATTGTAGTTTGCAAAGTGGATGTCTTGTGTTCAGTGCTGCCACCTGCTGGATTATCTGTAGGAATCATCTGGTTTTTTCCAAGCTTTAAGGATAAACAGAGGGGAGACTCCATTCATTTTACAAATGCCCGTTTCCTCTTGAGGGCTTGTTGTTCACCAGGACACAGAGCTCTCCGTGATCTCCTGTCCAGGTCAGGTGACACTGTGGCAAACACCTTGGGTCAGCACCAGTCAGTCACACTTGCTGCTTTTTTTTGCTGACCAGTGCAAAAGGAAGCATGTTACCCAATAAGGCAGCTGTTGTTTCTCTGATAGCTGGGCCTTGTTTATTTTTTGGTTAGTCATGGGGCTTGAACTCTGGGCCTGGGTGCTGGCTCTCAGCTCTTCAGCTCAAGGCTAGCGCTCTACCACTTGAGCCACAGCACCACTTCCTGCTTTTTCTGCTTATGTGGTGCTGAGGAATCGAACCCAGGGCTTCATGCATGCCATGCAAGGCAAGCGCTCTACCGAGCCACCTTCCCAGCCCTGGGCCTTGTTTATTTATTGTCCCTGAAAGTCATTTGATCTGAGACCTTTAATGCTTCTTTGTTTTGAGAAGAGGTCTCACTGTGTAGCCCAGGCTGGCCTCAAACTGGCAACCAGCCTATTCTGAGACCTTTTTCACCTGAAAAGGGAACATAGCTAACATTCTGAATGAAAGCACAACTTTTTTTTTTTTCTTTTTTCCCAGCCCTGGAGTTTGAACTCTGAGCCTGGCCTCCGTTCTTGCACTTCTTTTGCTCAAGGCTAATGCTCTACCACTTTAGCCTCAGAGCCACTTCCTGCTTTTTCTGAGTAGTTTGTTGGAGATAAGAATCTCCTGGACTTTCCTGCCTGGACTGGCTTGGATTGGTGATCCTGAGATGTCAGCCTCCTGAGTAGCTAGATTACAAGTATGAGTCACCAGCACCTAGTAAAAGCACAACTTTTAACCATTTCCTGTCCCAGGAGAATTATAGCAAAACTTCTAATTTCTTCTCACCTTTTTCCCATCATATATTTTGTAGTGTTTGAATGTCACTTTTTTCCTTTTTCTTTCTTTCTCATCCTGGGGCTTGAACTCATGCCTGAGCACTGTTCCTGAGCTTTTGTACAAAAGGCTTGCACTCTACCACTTGAACCACAGTGCCACTTCCAACTTTTTTTTTTTTTAAGGAAGATAAGCCACAATCTTTGTTTTTGTTGTTGTTTTTTTTTTTTTGTCAGTCATGGGGCTTGAACTCGGCTTGGGAGCTATCCCTCAGCTCTTCAGCTCAAGGCTGGTGCTCTAACGCTTGAGCCACAGCGCCACTTCCAGTTTTCTAGTGATTTATTGGAGATAAGAGTCTCATAGACTTTCCTGCCTGGGCTGGCTTTGAACTGTGATCCTCAGATGTCAGCCTCCTGAGTAGCTAGGATGACAGGCATGAGCCTGACTCTTTATTTTTTTTTAAGGAGCTATTATTTGGTGTTAGGACAGACATCTTTGAGATCTGACGGTGGATGATGTTTCCCCCTCTGCGGATTCTTCTCATTATTACTGGTGATGGTCAGTCATGGAGACAGCCCGAGGATGCCTGGCGAATGCCTGGCTCTCCCCAGCCAATAGGCAAGGGGTGTCCTCAAGCAGTGAGAAGTGCCTCTCAGCACCTACTGTATGGGCAGTGCTGACATGGCAGGACTGTGGCCAGCTCACATGTGTTCTCTGCGCCTCCCCAGGTTCGGTAATGACGTGCAGCACTTCAAGGTGCTCCGCGATGGAGCTGGAAAGTATTTCCTCTGGGTGGTGAAGTTCAATTCTTTGAATGAGCTGGTAGATTACCATAGATCGACATCCGTGTCCAGGAACCAGCAGATATTCCTGCGAGACATAGAACAAGTGCCACAGGTAAGACTGAGCCAAGACCTCTTCCAGCACGAGGAAGGAGCTCTGCAGAGCCAGGGCAGCCCTTCTCCAGGTTACGGCTGCCCTAATTTACGTTGAACATCTGTAGTGTGGAATAACATGGCAAGTGCATCTGGAAGGCTGTGCTGCTAGGCTTTCTCTGGGAGATAGCCCCTTATACATTCTCTCCCACCTGTTCTGCCCCGGGAGCAGGTGGCAAGGCAAGCCATGTTTTGACGAGGTGTGGGGTCCACCCTCGCTACTGATACCCCAGTCCTGAGCCATGTAAGGAGCACCTTGTTTTACTACACTTCTAGACCTTTTGAATCTATCAAACCTTAAGTGAGTGATAGGAGTGCAAACATTTTCAGAGAACCCCCACCCCATTCTTCTGCTCCTTACTTAATAATGTGGCCCCTTGGGCCCTCCTCAGTGAGATATATCTTATTATATTTGGAGCATGAAATATTGTGAACTTTCCTAAGGGCAAACTTAGAATGTATAAGAATAAATGGGGTAGCATGGCATCAGTGGCTCACGCCTGTAATCCTAGCAACTCAGGAAGCTGAGATCTGAGGATTGTGTTCGAAGCCAGAGTAGGTAGAAAAGTCTTTGAGACTTATCTCTGATAAACTACTCAGAAAAGCCAGAAGTTCAAGTGATAGAGTGCTAGTCTTGAACAAAAAGCAGCTCAGAGACAGAGCCAAGGCCCTGAGTTCAAGCCCCAGGACCAGCAAAAAAAAAGAGGAAGCAGTGGGGCATATGGGTAGTGACAGCAGAGGGACGTGTGCACCGCCAGCCTGCAGGGACAGCAGTGGCAGAATTGGGAATCAGGATGCCTGTGTCTCCCTGCTCCTCTTTTGCAGCAGCCCACGTACGTGCAGGCCCTCTTTGATTTTGACCCCCAGGAGGATGGTGAGCTGGGCTTCCGCCGGGGAGACTTCATCCACGTCATGGATAACTCTGACCCCAATTGGTGGAAGGGGGCTTGCCACGGGCAGACCGGCATGTTTCCTCGCAATTACGTCACTCCGGTGAACCGGAACGTCTAACAAGCCAGACAGATTATTTAAAGAAAGTGGAAAGTTGAAAAATACAAATGAAATCTCCCCACAAGCTGCCTCCTGCGGGGAGTGGAGAACACCTGGCTGGGTCACACTGGTGACCATCTCACTTTGGTTGCAACTTTGGGGGGGTGGGGGTGGGAAGGGGCGTTGGATATCAAAATGCCAAAACTTACCTATGAATTAAGAAGAGTTTTTATTACAGATTCTCACCGCTGCTCCTGTTTGCCTCCTGTGTCCTTTTTCTCATCCTTTTTCTCCTGTCCTCAGTGCATGACGTTTAAGGCCGCATATAGCCCCAGCTGATGCCAATAATAAAAGAAAAGAAACCAAGCGGGCTGGTATTTTCTCTATGCAAAATGTCTGTTTTGGTGGAAATGACAGAAAGGACAGCCTGTGTTCTTCATATATACACACAAAAAGGAGTGGGCAGGGCAGCCTGGGGCCTTTGTTGGAACCCCCCTCCTCCAGAAGAGGACCTCTGCCTGTCCCCCTAACCCTTCTTCACAGTGGGAATTAGAGGGGGAGGGGAAGGAGGCCCCTGCCCCCAAAGCCCTGTGACCTCCCAAGAGTCTGGCCAGTTGGGCCGCAAGCCTGCCCGCTTTCCACTGTTAACTCCAGATGCCGTTGGCGATGTTGTTTTGCATAGTGCCTTTTTTCTTATTTCAAAGGTTGCTTATGAGTGGTGTTTTTTTAATTTGTTTTGTTGTAAAATAAGTTAAAGACAGTCCAGAGCTTTTCGCCCAGTTTGTCTCCTGCTCTGTAAATAATTCCCCCTGGAGGAGGGGGAAGCAGGGTAGAGAAGGAGACAGGTGGGAGTGGCAGAGGGCGTGAGCGATCTGCCTGGGCCCAGCCAGCGATGCAGGCTCAGCTTTAATATTTGGGAGCCCCTCCAAGGGGAAGGGGTGCTAGCCAGCTGCAGAGGGGGTGGTCGCAGCTCTAACTCACTGGGTGCATCTGGCCAGATTTCAAGGGCAGCGGAGTCTTGGTTTCCAGATCTCAGGTGTGTCCTGTCCCTCTGCTCCCAGAGATATCCCTCCTCACCGCCACCTCCCCAGCCCCCCAGGCACAAGTCCATGGAGCCACTGCAAGTCTGAGGGGAAAAGAAGCACCCAAATTGTCCTTACCTGACTGTCACAGGTCCTACTGTAGTTCTACACTGGGTGGAAACAGGATTTGCTTTTTTTCCATACGCTTAAATCAGGTCCTGCCTTTCACCTATGGCTCCCCTAACTCATCAGGTAAGCAGTAAGGCCGCAGCGAGAAGTGGCAGGATGGTCTCCCCACCCAGTGGGCCGCATCTGCAGCTGCTCCCCCTAGTCCATGGTGAGAGGTAGGGACAGTGGGAAGTGAGGTGGGAAGGACAGGAAAGCCAAGGCCACCCCAAAGCTCTGCCTTTCTGCCAACTTTTGGTCCCTTGTAGTAATGTGCCTGTCCCCTCCCCACCCAGTCCTCCTCCTCATAACCAGAGCAAAGCTCCCTTCAGCCTCTCCCCAGGAATGGACCTTTGTGTTCTTGAGGATCTGTAGAGGTAGATTCTCAGCGCCCCAAGACCAGGAGGAGAGGAGCATTCTCACCTCTCCTGGCTCCTCCCGCTTCTCCTTACCCTGCTGATGATCAACAAAAGGAATCCCTGGCATTCACACCTGGACCATTTGATTGTTTTATTTTGGAATTGGTGTATATCATGAAGCCTTGCTGAACTAAGTTTTGTGTGTATATATTTAAAAAAAATCAGTGTTTAAATAAAAAGACCTATGTACTTAATCCTTTAACTGCGGATAGCATTTGGTAGGTAGTGATTAACTGTGAATAATAAACATACAATGAATTCTTGTGAATAAACATACAATGAATTCTTCACTCTGTTATCTTTTTCCCCCCCTTGCCTAACTTTTTTTTTTTTTTTGATCCATTCTAGGGCTTGAACTCTGGGCCTGGGCGCTGTCCCTCAGTTCTTCAGCTCAAGGCTAGCACTGTGCCACTTGAGCCACACAGCGCTATTTCTAGTTTTCTGGTGGTTTATTGGAGATGAAAGTCTCACAGAGTTTCCTGCCTGGGCTGGCTTTGAACCATGATCACCAGACCTCAGCCAGGATTACAGGTGTGAGCTACTAGCACCTGGCTCCTCTTGCCTAACTTTAAATAACAGTTTTAAACGGAGGCGTTAGAGTAGCAGCAGTGATGTCTAACTCACCTACTTACATCCCCTTGAGGCGAGAATGAGTCTTCCACACCTCCTGGGGATGGAGGTCTTCAGAATGCCATCTGGCCACAGAGAGTGCAAACAAGTGTGCCTAGAAGAGTTAATTTATTTTGCTCTATTTTGCCCCAGCTGGTCTCCCACCCCCAGAACAAGCAATTCTTGAGCTTCTCAAGCTTGAGGACTATGAGCACACACTATTACACCTAGCCATGACATTCCCTGAGATCTTTGAGAGGTTAGAGAATTGGGCTTGTTTGAGTCTCCCCCTTCCTCATGCTAAAAAAGTAGAAGGACAGGGCTGGGAAGATGGCTCAGTGGTAGAGTGCTTGCCTTGCGTGCATGAGGCCCTGGGTTCGATTCCTCAGTACCACATAAGCAAAAAGAAAAAAGCCGGAAGTGGCGCTGTGGCTCAAGTGGTAGAGCGCTAGCCTTGAGCTGAAGAGCTGAGGGACAGCATCCAGGCCCAGAGTTCAGGCCCCACTACCGGACCAAAAAAAAAAAAAAAGTGGAAGGACAGATGGAATTTTTTTTTCTTTTTTTTTTTTTGGGTCCGGTCATGGGGCTTGAACTCTGGGCCTGAGCGATGTCCCTCAGCTCTTCAGCTCAAGGCTAACGCTCTACCACTTGACCTACAGCACCACTTCCGGTTTTCTGGAAATGAGTTTCACGGACTTTCCTGCCCAGGCTGGCTTTGAACTTCGATTCTTAGATCTCAGCCTCCTGAGAAGCTAGGATTACAGGTGAAAGCCACCAGCTCACCAGATAGTCATGGGACCTGAACTCTGGGCCTGGGTGCTTTCCCTCAGCTCTTCCTGGGTGCTTTCCCTCAGCTCTTCAGCTCAAGGCGTGCACTCTACCACTTGAACCACAGTGCCACTTCTGGCTTTTTCTGCTTATGTGGTGCTGAGGAATCGAACCCAGGGCCTCCTCATGCATGCAAGGCAAGCACTCTACCACTGAGCTACCTTCCCAGCCCCACAGATGGAAAATTGTAAGTAGCCAAAATACATTTGCTCAGTAGGCTGCTCTCAGGATGAGACTAGGCCTATCTGTCTGACCACACACTGCATGTGATAGACCTGAGGAGATTTGTTTACAGAGATTGAACGGAGAAGGGCGAATATATAACACCAGTATTGGCATTTGAACTCAGGGATAAGCAATTTTTTTTTTCTTTTTCGGTCAGTCATGGGGTTTAAACTCAGGGCCTGGACTCACTGTCCCTGAGCTTTTTGTTCAAGCACTCTACCATTTTGAGCCACAGATCTACTTCTGGGCTTTAGGGGTTAATTGGACTTTCCTGCCCAGGCTAGCTTTGAAACACAATCCTCAGATCTCAGTCTCCTGAGTAGCTAGGACTAGCTAGCCTTTTTTAATAGCTCCAGTGTTGGGGTTTAGATACAGCAGTTGGGGTGTGAGTCATTGCAGCTCCAAACCACAACCTCCGGCTGTCAGTGCTCTGTGCTTCAGGCTATGTAAGGGCCCTGGCCTCAGGGGGACACATGGGCCAGTCCCAGAACCCTTCATCCTGTGCAGAGCTAGGGGAGTAGAGGCTAGGATTGGCCCCTCTCTCACTTCCCTCCCTATTGGGGGTTCCTTGGGGTTCTTGGCCTGTTCTACTTGTGAAATCTGAAAACTCCACCAAAGAGAGGCTGAAAGGAGCCCCATACATCCACTACACTAGCAGCCTCCCCTTTGTACTCCTGCACTTTGACCACTGCTGTTCTGAGTCATCTAGAAACCGGAATTTACCCCAACTTGGTCTTCTCTAGTTGTATTCTTGCCTTCTGACTTTGGTAACTGCCCTCAAGCCATAGACTGTACAGATTTCAGAAAGTACGGGCAGACCACACACACCTGGAAGAGGAGTTGGAGACAGATGGGAGGTTACACTACCTAGGTGTAGGGTAAAATGAAGTGTTAAAAATATTGTTGGGGGGCTGGGAAGGTGGCTCAGTGGTAGAGCATTTGCCTTGCATGCCTGAGGCCCTGGGTTCAATTCCTCAGCACCACATAAGAAAAAAGCTGGAAGTGGTGCTGTGGCTCAAGTGGCAGAGCGCTAGCCTTGAGCTGAAGAGCTGAGGGACAGCGCTCAGGCCCAGAGTTCAGGCCCCACAATCGGACCCAAAAAAAAATATATATATATATATATATTGTTGGGGGGGCTGGGAAGGTGGCTCAGTGGTAGAGCGCTTGCCTTGCATGCTTGAGGCCCTGGGTTCGATTCCTCAGCACCACATAAGCAAAAAGAAAAAAGCCGGAAGTGGCGTTGTGGCTCAAGTGGTAGAGTGCTAGCCTTGAGCTGAAGAGCTGAGGGACAGTGCCCAGGCCCAGAGTTCAGGCCCCACGACCGGGCCCAAAAAAAAAAAAAAAATATATATATATATATATATATATATATATATATATATTGTTGGGGGCTAGGAAGTTGGCTCAGTGGTAGAGTGCTTGTCTAGCATGTATGAAACCTCTGGGTTCGATTCCTCAGTACCACATAAACAGAAAAAAGCCAAAAGTGACACTGTGATTCAAGTGGTAGAGTGCTAGCCTTGAGCAAACAAAGCTCAGGGACAGTGCCTAGGCCCAGGCCCTGAGTTCAAGCCTCAGCTCAAAGTAGAGCTTTTAAGTAGTAGAACACCAACCTTGAGTGGAGAAGTTCAGGGACACTTGGGCACTGGTTGGCTCATGCCTGTAATCCCAGCTTCTCAGGAGATTGAGATCTGAGGATCATGGTTCAAAGCCAGCCCAGGCAGGAAAATCCATGCGACTATATCTGCAATTAACCACAAGAAAACTGGAAGTGGAGATGTTGCTCAAGTGAGTAAAGTGCTAACCTTGAGCAGAAGAGCTCAGGGACAGGTCCCAGACCCTCATCAAGTCCCAGAACCAGCACCAACAGAAAAGAAAAACAACAACAAAAATCATCAACCTACTTTCTGGCTCATGCCTGTAAGTAGAAGAGTAGACAGGTCTGGTCCTATCCTGCCTGAACAGTGAGAGAGGCTGCTGTAGACGGGTCCAGCTGTCCCAGTCTGCGTGTATAGAGGGGAAGAGGTGTCACAGTGACCTTTAGGACACTTACTTGGGCATTGCAGATTTGTGGCTGAAGACACTTGGAAGAGGAGGCTAGGGGGTAGGAGTAGAGGGAAAAGTGGTGAGACAGGCTCAGCTTGAACATCTGGGAAACAGCAAGGCCATGCTTCCTGGGAGTGCGGGCAATCATTCGGGGATGGTCAGCTTGCTGGTGGCCCTGAGGCCTTCCTTGGCCATGGCCCCCTGAGGAAGCGTGGGCCTTGGAGGACCAGACAAAAGGAAGCAGGAAGCCGCAGAGGGAAGTTCTAGGCCCCAGAAAACACCATGGTGCCAGGCTTGCTGGGGAAAGCGCCTCCACCCTGTCCTGTCTTGAACCCCTGCTGCTGATCCAGGGCTAAATCCAGACTCCTGTCCCTCAGGAGCGGGAGACCAGAGACCCAATACACACGGTTTTGTTTTAGGTTTTGCCGGTTCTGGAGTTTGAGCTAAGGGCCTGGACACTATCTCTGGTTTTCTCACTCAAAACTAGTGCTCTACAACCTGAGCCACAGCTTCCCCTCTGGCATTTCTTGATGGCTAATTGGAGTCTCACAGACTTTCTTGCCCAGGCTGGCTTCAAACTGTGATCCTCAGATCTCAGCCACCTGAGTACCTAAGATTACTGACATGAGCCACCAGTGATATAGGGTTTTATTACTATATTGTAACCAGAGCCCTGAAACTGGTTTGTGTCTTTTCTCTATTTAAAAATCTAGCTGAGCACCTATTAGGAGCCACCAGAACCCTGAGAGCTGATCCTTAGAACTCAGCCTCGGTAGCTAGGATTACAGGCATGGGCCCACCAACACCCAGCTTGTTTTTTTGTTTTATTTTTTCATTTCTAAATCTTTGATCTACCTAAAGCCTATTCTGGTGATCTGTTGTATGAGATAAAGATCCAGCTGGTTTTCAGATGGCTGGTCAACTGTGCACATAGTAATTATTAAAAGCTTCAAGGAGGGGCTGGGAAGGTGGCTCAGTGGTAGAGCGCTTGCCTTGCAAGCATGAGGCCCTGGGTTCGATTCCTCAGTACCACATAAAAGCCGGAAGTGGTGCTGTTGCTCCAGTGGTAGCGTGCTAGCCTTGAGCTGAAGAGCTGAGGGACAGCACCCAGGCCCAGAGTTCAGGCCCCATGACCAGCAAAAAAATAAATAATAATAATAAATAAAAGGTTCAAGGATGCCAGCTGCTGGTGGCTCACCCCTATAATCCTAGCTACTCAAGAGGCTGAGATCTGAATATCATGGTTCAAAGCCAGCCTGGGCAGAAAAGTCCATGAGACTCATCTCCAGTTAACCATAGGAAAACTGGGAAGTGGTGCTGTGGCCTAAAGTGGTAGAACGCTAGCCTTGAGGAAAGAGCTCAGGGACAGTGCCCAGGTTCTGAGTTCAAGCCCCACAAAAATTCAAGGCCTGGAGGTGTTGAACACTTGTCTAGCATTAAGAAAATAAAAATAAAGCCGGGCGCTGGTGGCTCACGCCTGTAATCCTAGCTACTCAGGAGGCTGAGATCTGAGGATCGCGGTTCAAAGCCAGCCCGGGCAGGAAAGACCATGAGACTCCTATCTCCAATAAACCACCAGAAAACCGGAAGTGGCGCTGTAGCTCAAGTGGTAGAGCGCTCGCCTTGAGCTGAAGAGCTGAGGGAGAGCGCCCAGGCCCAGAGTTCAAGCCCCACGACCGACAAAAAAAAAAATAAGAAAATAAAAATAAAATCTGAACGCTGGTGTCTCCTGCCTGTAATTCTAGCTACTTAGGAGGCTGAGATCTGAGGATCAAGGGTGAAAGCTAACGCAAGCATATCTCCAATTAACCACTCAAAAACAGGACGTGGAGGGCTGGGAAGGTGGCTCAGTGGTAGAGCACTTGCCTTGCATGCTCGAGGCCCTGGGTTCGATTCCTCAGCACCACATAAGCAAAAAGAAAAAAGCCGGAAGTGGTGCTGTGGCTCAAGTGGTAGAGCGCTGGCCTTGAGCTGAAGAGCTGAGGGACAGCACCCAGGCCCAGAGTTCAGTCCCCACGACCGGACCAAAAAAAAAAACAGGATGTGGAGCTGTGGTTCAAAGTGGACGAATACTATCCTTGAGCAAAAGAGCTCAGGGACAGTGCCCAGACCCTGAGTTCAAGCCCCAGGACTGAAAAAAATAAAGGCTGGGAGGGCTGGGGATGTGGCTTAGTGGTAGAGTGCTAGCCTAGCGTGCATGAAGCCCTGGGTTGGATTTCTTAGTACACATGCACAGAAAAAGCCGGAAGTAGTGCTGTGGCTCAAGTGGTAGGGTGCTAGCCCTGAGCAAATGAAGCTCAGGTGCAGTGCCTAGGCCCTGAGTTCAAGCCCCAGGACTGGCAAAAAAAATTAAAAAGGCTGGGGATTTGGCTTAATGGTAGCATGCCTAGCATGTATAAAACCCTGGATTTGATTCCTCAGTACCACATAAACAGAAAAGGCCAGAAAACCAGGTGCCTGTGGCTCACGCTTGTAATCCTAGCTAATCTCAGGAGGCTGAGATATGAGGATCTCATTTAAAAGCCAGTCCAGGCAGGAAAGTCTGTGAGACTCTTATCTCCAATAAAAACCGGAAGTGGTGTGGTGGCTCAAGTGGTAGAACACTTGCCTTGAGCTGAAGAGCTGAGGGACAGCGCCCAGGCCCAGAGTTCAAAACCCCACGACCAACCGAAAAAAAAAGGCCAGAAGCGGTGCTGTGGTCAAGTAATAGAGTGCTAACTTTGAGCAAAAGAAGCTCAGGGACAGTGCCCAGGCTTTGAGTTCAGGCCCAAGGACTGAAAAAATAAATAAAGCAGGCTCCAGTAGCTCACAATTGTAATCCTAGCTACTTAGGAGGCTAAGATGTGAAACTCATCTCTGATTAACCACCAAAAAAAGCAAGAAGTGGAGGTATAGCTCAAGTGGTTGAGTGTTAGCCTTGTGTGAAAATAAATAAATAAAGGACAGTGCCCAGACTCTTGAGTTCAAGCCCCAGGACTGGCATGTGTGCTCATACCCACATACACAATCTGAAGACCCTCCCAGTCTTTCTCTTCATTTTCCTATATATGTAATTTTCTCTACTTCCCCCACTTCCCTGTCTATAAATACCTTCATGGGTGGAGTAGGTGCCAAGAAAGGAAACCGTCTCACTGAGCCTATGGGTACTGTGTCTTCCATCCCTGCACTCTGGCATCTACTGAGCATTTTGAGTACTGCCCACGCCTAGTGCTGGAGACAGAAATGAATAAAGAAGTTATCAAATCAGTGAGCTTGAGTAATAAACTGTTCCCAGTCTGGGGCAGGTCAAGGTGAGCACAGGGACTTCTGACTTGCATGGCATCTGGAGAGGCTTCTGAGCAGCTAACTTGAACAGAGACACCAAGAGAGAAAGGGAAGATTACAGTATCCAGAAGTGTAAGATTACAGTATCCAGAAATGGTGCTATGGCTTAAGTGGTAGAGCACTTAGCCTTGAGCTGAAGAGCTCAGGGACAGCACCCAGGACCAGAATTCAAGCCCCCACGACTAACCAGAAAAAAGAGTGTCATGGAAAGCTGAGAATGTGGCTTAGTGGTAGAGTGCTTGCCTCGCATGCATGAAGCTCTGGGTTCAATTCCTCAGCCCCACATACACAGAAAAAAGCCAGAAGTGTGCTGTGGCTCAAGTGGTAGCATGCTAGCCTTGAGCTGAAGAGCTCAGGGACAAAAAAACAACAACAATTTGAGCATTAGCCAGGAGCTGGTGGCTCACACCTGTAATCATAGATACTCAGAAGGCTGAGATGAGAGGATCACAAGCCAGGGAAAGAAAGTCAGAAAGTCCATAAGACTTTTTTTTTTTTTGGGGGGGGGAGGGGGTCTGGTCATGGGGCCTGAACTCTGGGCCTGGGCGCTGTCCCTCATCTCTTCAGCTCAAGGCTAGCGCTCTACCACTTGAGCCACAGCGCCACTTCCGGTTTTTTTCTTTTTGCTTATGTGGTGCTGAGGAATCGAGCCCAAGGCCTCATGCATGTGAGGCAAGTACGCTATCATTGAGCCACCTTCCCAGCCCTTCCATAAGGCTCTTCTCTCCAGCTAACCACCCCCCAAAAAAACAGAAGTAGAACTGTGGCTCAAAATGGTAGAGTGCTAGCCTTGAGCAGAAAAGTTCAGGGATAGTATGCAGGCCATAAGTTCAAGCCCCACAACTGACAAAAAAAGTATGCACATGGCTCTGGTGGTAGAGCACCAGCCAATAAGCAAAAGCATCAGATACCAAGTGTAAGACCCAGTCTCAGACTGAAAAACAATGAGACTCTTCCAGCAAATAGTGTGAACTGGAGGTTTGGTTTAAGTGGTGGTGTACCAGTCAGCCATAAGAGAAAAAGCTGAGCAAGAGAGAAAGCATGAGGCCTGGATTTTGAGGCTCTGAGTACAAAGTCTAGTACAAGCCTCCCCCATCTTCCAAAAGAAGGTTCTATGGAGTACTGAGGATTGAACTCAGCACCTCACACTTGCTCGGCAATTACTGTACCACTTTTTTTTTTTGGATCCGGTCGTGGGGCTTGAACTCTGGGTCTGGGCGCTTTCCCTCAGCTCTTCAAGCTCAAGGCTAGCACTCTACCACTTGAGCCACAGCGCCACTTCTGGCTTTTTTCTTTTTTCCTTATGTGGTGCTGAGGAATCGAACCCAGGGCCTCA
>NW_012267223.1:4114120-4124235 GCF_000151885.1 Dipodomys ordii
AAAAAAGCCTGAAGTGGCACTGTGGCTTAAGTGGTAGAGCGCTAGCCTTGAGCTGAAGATCTGAGGGACAGCGCCCAGGCCTAGAGTTCAAGCCCCATGACAAAAAAAAAAAAAAAAAGTAAAACATCATAATGTATATGCAGAGTGAATTCATTGTACTAAAAACAAACATACATCATGTAAATGTATACAAAAAAAAACAATGGGCAGTGAGCCAGTGGCTCACTTCTGTAATCCTAGCTACTCAGGAGGCTGAGATCTCAGGATTGAGGGGTCAGCCCAGGCAGGAAAGTCCATGAGACTCATCTCCAGTTAACCACCAAAAGCCAGAAGTAGAGCTGTGGCTCAAATGGCAGAATACCAACCTTAAGTAAAATAGTTCAGGGACAGTGCCCAGGCTCCAAGTTAAAAAACAAAAACAGGGCTGGGAAGGAGGCGCAGTGGTAGAGTGCTTGCCTAGCATGCATGAGACCCTGGGTTCAATTCCTCAGCACCATGGGGGGCGGGTGAAGGGAGGGGACCCTGAAGTGGTGCTGTGGCTCTAGTGGTAGAGCACTAGCCTTGAGCTGAAGAGCTGAGGGACAGCACCCAGGCCCAGAGTTCAAGCCCCACAACTTACACTCACATACACACACACACAACTAACCTGGAGTCAGAAAAAAAAGATATTAAATGTGGAGTTTTGTTTGCTTAGTTTTGGGGTGTGTGTGTGTGTGTGTGTGTGTCTGTGTGTGTGTGTGTCTGTGTGTCTGTGTGTGTGCGTGCGTGCAGCAGTTCTGAGGCTTGAACTCAGGGCCTGGGCCCTGTTTTTGAACTGCTTTCTACTTGCACACTCCCCGCTTCTTATCACCCCAAACCCCTCCATCCTGCAGCTTGAATTCAGGGCCTGAGCCTTGTCCCTGAGCTTCTTTTGCTCAAGGTTAGTGCTCTATCACTTGAGACACAGCACCACTTCCTACTTTGGTAATATATTGGAGAGAAGAGTCTTACTGACTTTCCTGCCTAGGCTGGCTTTGAACCACAATCCTCAGATCTCAGCCTTCTGAGCAGCTAGGATTAAAGGCATGAACCATTGGTGCCCGGCTTATGAGTACATTTCTATTTGAAGTGTCACCCCTCATTTTCTCCTAGTTCTCCTGGCTCCCCTCCCCCCTGCTTTTGTTTTTTTAAGATTAGAAAAACTAGGCACTGGGGTTCTACCAACTATTATACCTTAGAACACTTGTCCAGCACGCATGCGCACTGCCTCTGGAATTTATTTCTGACTTCCCCTCCAGGTCCCTCATGTTAGAAAAACCTACTGGCAAACATCCAAGTGGATTGAGCTGAGAACCAGCTCCTCAGCCTCCCAGAGATGGAGGTTGTCCCTATTCATTTCAGAGTCTCTTGGCTATGTACTTAGTGCATTTTGCTGGCGAGCCTTCTACCAGTGCCTACCAGAAAGAAGGCGCAGACATGGTCCTGACCCACCCCAAATGGCTGGGAAGCCAGGTACTTGAAGCTCCTCCACCCCTCAAACCCAGAGAGTGCAGGTTTGTGCTCCTAGTTGGGAAACCCAAGAGAAGGTCAGCTGATCCTGCCAGAGGAGTGACTTTGGAGGGCCTGACACACCCTGGAAGGTGGCCTTTGAGGTAGGCCCTGAGGGACCAATGCTGGGACAGGAGTCAAAGGGCTGCCCTTGATGTGGGAATAATGTGTGTGTGTGTGTATACGCGAGAGCGAGCACGTGCGTGTGTGCACACATGCATGCCAATCCTGGGGCTTGAGCTCAGCGCCTTGGCACTATCCCTGAGCTTATTTTATTTATTTTTATTTTTTTGTTTTTTGCCAGTCCTGTGTCGTCATCGTCTTCTTTTTTTTTTGGGGGGGGGAGCGGTCTGGTCGTGGGGCCTGAACTCTGGGCCTGGGCGCTGTCCCTCAGCTTTTCAGCTCAAGGCTGAGCCACAGCGCCACTTCCAGCTTTTTTCTTTTTGCTTATGTGGTGCTGAGGAATTGAACCCAGGGCCTCAAGCATGCAAGGCAAGCGCTCTACCACTGAGTCACCTTCCCAGTCCAGTCCTGTGTCTGGAACACCAGGCCTGGGCTCTGTCCCTAAGCTACTGCTGCTGCTGCTTTTTTTTTTTTGTCAGTCGTGGGGCCTGAACTCTGGGCCTGGGAGCTGTCCCTCAGCTCTTCAGCTCAAGGCTAGCACTCTACCACTTGAGCCACAGTGCCACTACCAGCTTTTTCTGCTTATGTGGTGCTGAGAAATCGAAGCCAGGCCCTCATGCATGCAAGGCAAGCGCTCTACCACTGAACCACCTTCCTAGCCCATTCCTGAGCTTCTTTTAGCTCAAGACTAGCACTTTACCACTTGAGCCAAAATTCTACTTCCAGCTTTCTGGGGTAGGTAGTTTATTAGAGTCTCATTACTCTCCAATAAACTACTCAAAAAGAGCCAGAAGTGGCGCTGTGGCTCTTGCCTTGAGCAAAACAAACACAGGGACAGCATTCAGCCCCAGGACAACCAAAAAAAAAAAAAAAAGTCTCATGGACTTTTCTGCCCAGACTGGCTTCAAACCAGGAACCTCATATCTCAGCCGTGAGCCACAGGCACCTAGCTATAGGGTGTTGACCTCCCCCCGCCCCCGACTTCCTGGGGGATCCAGGAACAGCCAGGGCCATTTTCTCTGTACCCGCTTCCATCCTCCATTCCAAGGCCTCCAGCTCCAGTGGACAGGACAGAACCCTGCTGCTCAGATTTTAGAAACCAAGAAGTAGTCACACACACACACAAACACACACACACCAGCAGAGCAGTCAGGACCAGCAGTCACAAGGAAGATCTGGTCTGTGGTTGACAGGGACAGGCCAGCCCTGCAGCCACAGACACCTCTGCCTTGTCTCTTCCTCTGTGTATTTGGGGGCAGGGTGGAGATGGATTTCCCATAGACAGAAAACAAAATACCTTTCTCTCAGAAATGGGCAATGGAGATGGTGGGAAAGTATTATCTCCTAAAGGCTGGTGATCAGGTCAGTAAGAACCAAAGGTTGCCTGGTGCTGATGGCTCAACAGGTTGAGATCTGAGGATACTGGTTCAAAGCCAGCATGGGCAGGAAAGTTTATGAGACTCTTACTCTTATCTCCAGGGAACCACCAGAAAACCAGAAGTGATGCTGTGGCTCAAGTGGTAGAGAGCTAACCTTAAAAAGTTTCAGGACAGAGCCCAGGCCCTGAGTTCAAGCCCCATGACTGATAAAAAAAAAAGGAAGGGTGGAAGGAAGGAAAAGAGAGAGAGAAAGAGAGAGAGAGAGCCGAGTAATGAAGTCTAGAACACTGGCAGTCTTGAGACTCCCAAGAAACCTTCCCCTTTGGGCTGACACTGATGGTCCAAAGGTCTCAAGATGTTTGCTGAGTAGTGCTGCAGAAGTTGAGACACATAAGAAATCAGCTCTTAGCCGGGCGCTGGTGGCTCACGCCTGTAATCCTAGCTACTCAGGAGGCTGAGATCTGAGGATTGCAGTTCAAAGCCAGCCCAGGTAGGAGAGACCGTGAGACTCCTATCTCCAATAAACCACCAGAAAACCAGAAGTGGCGCTGTAGCTCAATCAAGTGGTAGAGCGCTCGCCTTGAGCTGAAGAGCTGAGGGCAGCACCCAGGCCTAGAGTTCAAGCCCCACGACCAACAAAAAAAAAAGAAAAAGAAATCGGCTCTTGAGAGACTGGGAAGGTGGCTCAGTGGTAGAATGCTTGCCTTGCATGCATGAGGCCCTGGGTTCGATTTTTCAGCACCACATAAGCAGAAAAAGCCAGAAGTGGTGCTCTGGCTCAAGTGGTAGAGTGCTCGCCTTGAGCTGAAGAGCTGAGGGACAGTGCCCAGGCCCAAAGTTCATGTCCCATGACTGACCAGATAGAAAGGAAGAAAGGAAGGAAGGAAGGAAAAGAAAGAAAGAAAGAGAGAGAGAGAGAGAAAAGCAAGCTACTGGACAGTGAATCCCTTCCCTTTCTCAGCTATTTTGCTGATTTTTTTTTAAGTCCTTTGCTGAGTGAATCTGAAAGAACAGAAAAAAAAAAGGAACTCTCAGAAGGGTCTCTATCTTTGGCTGTTGTAGCCTATCAGAACTTCCTCTAGAATCTACCAACCATTTGGGGGGTTTTCATTTTATTTTGTTAATATTTCCTCAGAATTATAAAAACACTACTAAACTAAATCAAAATGATAAGGACACCACATGCATACATTTTGTTACTTTCGTTATAAATGCTAAAACTTGGAATTAGCCAATACATCCTTCTCTAAGTGACTATTTAAAGCCACTGTGTGGTGCAGTCACATGAGACTCTGTGTGTGTGTGTGTGTGTGTGTGTGTGTGTGTGTGTGCGTGCTTGCGTGCTGGAGCTAGGCCCCTGAGCGGTGCAGTCACATGAGACTCTGTGTGTGTGTGTGTGTGTGTGTGTGTGTGTGTGTGTGTGTGTGTGTGTGCTGGAGCTAGGCCCCTGAGCTACACCACTGGCCATACACAACTGAGTATATGTTTTTGTTTTGCCAGTACTGGGGCTTGGGCACTCAACCACTGGAGCCGCAGCTCCACTTCCAACTTTTTGCTAGTTAATTGGAGAGAAGAGTCTCTTGGACTTTCCTACCCAGGTTGGCTTTAAACTGCAATCCTCAGATCTCAGTCTCCTGAATAGCAACAGAATGTTATTCAGTATGAGAAGACATTGATGATTCTTACAAAAATGTTTCATAAACTGGAAACTGGTGGCTCATGCCTGTAATCCTAGCTACTCAGGAGGCTGAGATCTGAGAATCTCCATTCAAAGCCAGCAGGAAAGTCCATGAGACTCTTCTCTCCAATAAACCAGCAGAAAACCAGAAGTGGCGCTGTGGCTCAAGTGGTAGAGCACTACCCTTGAGGTGAAGATCTCAGAGACAGTCTCAGAGACAGCACCCAGGCCCAGAGTTCAAGCCCCACAACCAACCAAAAAAAAAAGTTTTATATTCTCCCTTTTTTTTTAATTTTTCTTTTTCTTTTCTTTCTTTCAGGTATGTGTGTGTTCCTAGGGTCTAAACTCATTGGCACCATATTGCTAAGTGGAAAAAGTCATCTCCAACAGAACAGGAAGTTACATTCCTTCACTGCTGTGTTCTCAGCATGTGAAACATCGTCTGAATGTGTGGGCAAAGCAGAGTTCAAGAAACATTGGGTGAATTAACAGAAGGAAAATAGAGGTCCTTCCTCTCATCCTGAGTTATAAGAAAGCAGGGCCGGTGGTGCATATTGTAACCCCAGCACTCCGGATCCTGAGGCAAGAGGATTGCTGGCTGTAGACCAGGCCTAGGCTACATTGTGAGGTCTTACCTCAAAAATAAAGAAAATGACCAGGTGCCAGCGGCTCTCGCTGGTGACCCACTGACACCCACCGGGCTTCATTTATTACTTTTTTTTTGGGGGGGGGCAGTCCTGGGGCTTAAACTCAGGACCTGGGCACTGTGCCTGAGCTCTTCAGCTCAAGGCTAGTGCTCTACCTCTGGAGCCACAGCGCCACTTCTGGTTTTCTGGTGGTTTTTATTGGAGATAAGGGTCTTGTGGACTTTCCTGCCCCTGCTGGCTTTGAATGGAGATTCTCAGATCTCAGCCTCCTGAGTAGCTAGGATTACAGGAGTGAGCCACCAGAGCCCAGCATACTTCCGTTTTTGTTGGTTAATTACATGTAAGAGTTTATGAACTTCTCTGCTCAAGATGGCTTCAAATTGTGATTCTCAGGTCTTTGCCTCCTGAATAGCCAAGATTAATAGGCAGAAGCCACCAGTGCAAAGGAGTTGTTAATAGGTCTTTTAAGGCAAGTGTTGATGAGGTCATGGATTCACTTCCCCAAGCTGACAGGAACTGCTACTTTCTGGTTTCTCTTTTTCCATGACATGATATACTAAATACATTAACTTTTAATGAATTGGATCAAAGTTCATATAATGCCAAACCTAGAACTAACAGTTAAGCCCAAGGAAACTAACACTTATCCCAATTTCATCCCTGCTCAGACAGTTTGCCATCTTACCTTGTGGGCCTCAGACACATCCCCTAAATCCTCCATCCCCTCTTTAATGACCTGTGTGGATCGTGAATATTCATAGTTCTGGGCTCAGTGGTTCCCTGAGCCTAACTCACAGCTCTCCTTCTGGCTTATTCTGGTGGTTAATTGGAGATAAGACTCTCAAGACTATCCTCTCCAGGCTGGCTTTGAACCCCAATCTCTTCAAGATTAACAAACCGGGCGCTGGTGGCTCACACCTATAATCCTAGCTACTCAGGAAGCTCAGATCTGAGGATACCAGTTAGAAGCCAGCCCAGGCTGGAAAGTCCATGAGATTCTTGCCTCCAATTAACTACCAGAAAACCGGAAGTGAAGCTGTGGCTCAAAGTGGTAGAGCCTTGAGCAAAAAAAACCTCAGGAATAATGTCCAGGC
Organism: Dipodomys ordii; assembly: GCF_000151885.1. Taxonomy (NCBI): domain Eukaryota; kingdom Metazoa; phylum Chordata; class Mammalia; order Rodentia; family Heteromyidae; genus Dipodomys; species Dipodomys ordii. The sequence continues at coordinate 4,120,569 of NW_012267223.1, forward strand.
CCTGAGTTCAAGCCCACAACTGAGAGAGAGAGAGAGATTAACAATACAATAATAAAATTGGGCTCTGGTGGCTTATTACTATAATCCTAGGTAATCAGGAGACTGAGATCTGAAAATCCTGTTCAAAGCCAACCCAGGCAGAAAAGTCTGTGAGTCTTTTATCTCCAATGAACCAACAACAAAAAAGAAAACAGAATGATTAAAAACATATGTAGGGAAGTGGTGCTGTGGCTCAAGTGGTAGAGTCCTCACCTTGAGCTGAAGAGCTGAGGGACAGCGCCCAGGCCCAGAGTTCAAGCCCCACGACTGACCAAAAAATAAAAATAATAACCCCTGTTTTCACATATTTGAAAAAAAAAAACTTATGTAACAGGGCATAGTAGCTCAGTTCTATAGTCTCAGCCACTTGGGAGCTGAGGCAAGATTGTTCCAGCTCAAGAACTTGAGGTCAGAGACTAGGAAGGTGGCTCAGTGGTAGAGCGCTTGCCTTGCATGCATGAGGCCCTGGGTTCGATTCCTCAGCACCACATAAGCAGTTTGCTGGAAGTGGCGCTGTGGCTCAAGTGGTAGAGCACTAGCCTTGAGCTGAAGAGCTGAGGGACAGCGCCCAGGCCCAGAGTTCAGGCCCCATGACTGACCAAAAAAAAAGAAAAGGATTTGAGGTAAAAAAATAAGGAGGCAGGGAGGGGGAGGCTGCGTACAATGACTCACGCCTGTAATTCTAGCTACCTGGGAGGTGAGGTCAGGAGGAGGAGGTGAGGTCAGGAGGAGGAGGTGAGGTCAGGAGGAGGAGGTGAGGTCAGGAGGAGGATTGCAGTTTGACTTTAGTCCTGGGCAACAGTTACAAAACTGGAGTGAAAAATAATGAAAGCAAAAAAGAGTAGGAGCATTGTTCAAGTGATTAAGTGCCTGCCTAGTAAGCATGGCAACCTGAGTTCAAACCCAGTAGTACCAAGAAAAGGGAGAGAGCAGCAGCCAGTGACAGAGCACTCGCCTAGAATGTGTAAGACCTTGGCTTCCATCCCCAGCATGCAGACAAATAAATACATTTTAAAAAGAAAAGAGAAGAGAAAAGAAAGTAGCTGGGGCCAGGCGCCAGTGGCTCACGTTTGTAATCCTAGCTACTCAGGAGGCTGAGATCTGAGGATCATGGTTTACAGCCAGCCCAGGCAGGAAAGTCCATGAGACTCTTTTTTTTTTTTGGGGGGGGGTCCGGTCGTGGGGCCTGAACTCTGGGCCTGGGTGCTGTCCCTCAGCTCTTCAGCTCAAGGCTAGCGCTCTACCACTTGAGCCATAGCACCACTTCCGGCTTTTTTCTTTTTATGTGGTGCTGAGGAATCGAACTCAGGGCCTTGAGCATGCAAGGCAAGCGCTCTACCACTGAGCCACCTTCCCAGCCCTCCATGAGACTCTTATCCCCAATAAACCACTAAAATACCAGAAGTGGTGCTGTGGCTCAAGTGGTAGAGCACTAGCCTACCATGGAAGAGCTGAGGGACAGCGCCCAGGCCCAGATTTCAAGCCCCATAACAGACACACACACAAAAAAAAAAAAAAGAAAAAGAAAAGAAAGAAAGTACCTGGGTCTGGTAGTTCATACCTGTAGTCCTAGCTACTCAGGAGGCTGAGAGTCCTGAGGATCACAGTTCAAAACCAGCCCAAGCAGAATAGGTGGTGAATCTCCAGTTAACCACCAAAAAAAGCTGGAAGTAGAGCTGTGGATCCCAGGCCCTAAATTCAAACTCCAGGATGGCACCAAAAACAAAAGCACAACTAATGGGTTTGTCTATTTCTGGAATTCTCTATTTAATATTTTTAGATGATCATATGCAACTGAACTCCAGATAGGGTAGTATGACTATAGAGGTGAAAATCACCTAAGCTAGAGAGATGCTCTGGAAGAAAAAAAGCTTATCAATTTACAAAAGAAATGTGGAAAACACGCATAAGATATATTTTCAAGCCAGGGACCAGTGGCCCATGCCTGTAACCCTAGATATTCAGAAGGCTGAGATCTAGGGATCAAGATTTGAAGACAGCCCAGGCAGTAAAGTCTGGAGACTCTCCAATTAAACATGGAAAAGCTGGAATGAAGTTGTGGCTCAAGTGGTAGAGTGCTAGCCATGAGCACAAAAAAGTTGAGTGAGGGTTAAAATCCTGAGTTCAACTCCTATTTCTAGTATGATTACGTAGATACAAATACAGAGGAAACAGACTTGAAAATATATTGGTAGTAGTTTGGGAGGTGCCCGGAAGAATGATGAAAGGCGTGACATCAATCCAGATGCATTGTATTTATAGACTGACGTGTTAGATTATAATCCCTTTGTATGACTAAAGATAATAAAATAAATGGCATGCTTAAAAACAAACTTGGTGGTAGAGTAGAGACCACACCACATGGGGGCGCATTAGACTTGTTTTATATTTGTGCTTACAATTTTCTCAGGAAGCTTGGATTTCTAGCTACTCCAGTGGCCACTCCAGGCACCAAGCTTGGCCAGATAGGCAAGTCTGGTAAAACACCATGCTGGAGGCATGGCTCAAGTAGAAGAGGGCCAGCCAAGCAAGCAGAGACAGACTCTTAGGTATAAACCCTAATACAAGCAGGGAAAAAATAAACAAAAACCCTCTGTACACTCGGATCTTAAGAACTCATCTGGAGGTCTGGGGGCACGAATTAAGGGGCTGGGCACGTGTCTAGTCAGGGCGAGGATTTAACTTCAAATCAGAACCACCAAGTGTGTGTGTGTGTGTGTGTGTGTGTGTGTGTGATCTGTGCTGGCTTTACCCTCACCTTTTTTTTTTTATGGTTCCGTTGGCTTTATTTTAATTAATAAGTTTTTTTAATAGTGAAAATACCGTACAGAGGGGTTACAATTACAAGAGCAAGGTAATGAGTACATTTCTTTTTTTTTAAATTTTTTATTGTGAAAATACTGTACAAAGGGGTTACAATTAGATGGGCAAGATAATGCCTCCTCCTTTGTTTCCCCTTCCCATCGCTGCCCTCCCATTCTCCTCCCCTCCCTCCCCCCCACCCCACCCCCACTCTTTCTAAGTGTAGATTACTCAGTCATTGGGACTGCGAGCTTTTGGAAAAACGGACATGATGATCGTGCACTACCGTACTCATCCTGCAGGTGGAGCTCCGAGCTACGCGCCATTAAAGGCGGCAACCTTTAAGGTTTAGTCTGGCCTCGAGACTCCGCCTCTTTCGACGCGTCAAATACTCGCATACGCACGTTTAGCGGAACTACATCTCCCAGGAAGCTTTTCGCTTTGCAACGGGGGCGGGGCTTAACAGCGGAAGACTACATTACCCAGTGACATCCCGCGGGAAACATTGGCAGGCCTGTCGGAAGCTGAGCGATGATTGGTCTAGAAGCCCGTCAGTTATTGGCAAGCACAGTTAAGTTTTGCTGTTAGCCGGCGTGAAGGGCGAGAGAGCTGAGTCCCGGGAGCCCGTCCAGTCCGGTGAGTGACCTCTGCTTTTCTCTCCGGGTCCCCTCGGGCCGAGGCCTGCGCCGACTCCCCGGCGCGGACGGCGGCGGGACGGGGTGGGGGGCGGGCATCCTCGGGCAGGTACACACGCGGGGACGGTGACACGCTCACGTGGCGCACCTGGCCTGCGAGGCATCCTCGGAGGTGAGACTCCGCATCCCCC
>NW_012267223.1:4124350-4139652 GCF_000151885.1 Dipodomys ordii
TTCTTTTTGCTTATGTGGTGCTGAGGAATCGAACCCAGGGCCTCAGGCATGCAAGGCAAGTGCTCTACCACTGAGCCACCTTCCCAGCCCAAGTCTGTGAGACTCTTATCTGCGCACCCCCCGGCACTGGACGCCCGTGTGTCCACGCCGGGACCGCCGCCGCGCCCCTGGCCGCCCACCTGGGCGCTCGGGCACCCGCCGATGGCACCTGTGTGCCCAGCCCTGGGGCAGACGGTCCCGTGCACCCCGCCACTCACACCAGCTCCGGGTCCGCGTGGAACGATGTTTGGTGGTGTACGTGATCGGTTTAGGTATTTGGGTATTAACCGGGGTACAAGATTTTGGTTTTGAGACAGAATCTCAGTGTAGACTGCGCTGACCTCGAACTCCTGTTCCTCCCGCCTCAGCCTCCTAAATGCTGGGGTTGCAGGCTTGTGCCACCATGCTGGGTTGAACTCAGGCTTCTCGATCTGAGGTCTAAGGTTGTGTCTAGCGATGCAGAACTGCATATTTATGGCATTCACACCCAGCCTCTCCGCCACCCTCCCTCTGGGTGAACGGTGCAGTAATGGACTCGGCTTCCGCTGGGAGGAAAGAGACTGAGACCTTCTCTGCTGCTCCCAAAGCTGGGCCGGGACACCTGCTGCTCAGCGGGCTCTGCCCTGCAGGAAACTTGATACTTACTCCTCCAGGGAGCCAGTCCGCTGGTTACCCTGGGAGGGGCTTAGCCCCTCATCGCGGGTTTCAATTACTTCTCACAGGTGCCCGAGAGGGGCTTCAGGGTGAATGGGGGAAAAGAATGAGGGATGGAGTAGATGTCACTGTGCAGGTAGTGACCTCTCCCTGTGGCCCTAAGAATTCCAGTAATAGGGGAATTCTGAGGAGCCTTCTAAAATCATTTTATATGTAGTTTTAGTTTAGTTTTTTTTTCCCCCATCTCTTTTTGCAGTTCTTGGGATTTACCACTTGACCTTTATCACATCTCTTAGTCGTGTGTGTGTGTGTGTGTGTGTGTGTGTGAATCCAAGCAAGTGAAAACAATTTAGAAATGTATAAAGGGAGACCTGCCTGCCCTCTCTTTTCCTTAGCCCAGTAGTAACTTTCTGTCTTCCTCTGTGTGTGCTGTTGTTGTTGTTGGCTGTTTCTATGCAACTTTATGAAGCATTTTGTAGGTTGGCTTTTACAAAAGGGGAATTCTACAATATGCCTAGTATAACCGTCAGCCTACTGTTATGGTGTTTGTTGTTTTGTTTTGATACAAGGTCTTGCTATGAAGCCCAGGCCAGAAGACTTGGCCTGAAATTCTCGATTCTTTTTTTTTTTTGGGGGGGGTCCGGTCGTGGGGTCTGAACTCTGGGCCTGGGCGCTGTCCCTCAGCTCTTCAGCTCAAGGCTAGCGCTCTACCACTTGAGCCACAGAGCCACTTCCGGCTTTTTTCTTTTTGCTTATGTGGTGCTGAGGAATCGAACCCAGGGCCTCAGGCATGCAAGGCAAGCGCTCTACCACTGAGCCACCTTCCCACCCCCTTGGCCTGAAATTCTCTATCTTCTTGCTTCAGCCTCCTAGGCCATGGGATTACAGACCTGCACCACCATGCCTGGCCCTAAAATCTGCTTTTTTATGTTTGCTCTATCCTGAGGCTCTTTGTATGTATTTGTAGCATGAGGTCATTTTTGTAATGGCTACATAATATTCACATCACTTTGTGTATTTTATTCCTCCATTTATTTATTTAGCACTGTTTTGTGTTTGTACTGGGGCTTGAACTCAGGGCCCTGTATTCTTGCTTAGCTTTTTTACTGAAAGTTAACACTGTACCTCTTAAGCTACACCTCCACTTTTGGCTTTTTGCTAGTTCACTGGAGATAAGGGCCTGGTGGATTTGTCTACCTGGACTGGCTTGGAACCTCCATCATCAGATCTCAGCCTCCTGTCTAACTAGGATTACAGTTGTGAGCCACCAGCCCTCAGCTAAGTCCATGAGACTCATCTCCACTTAACAACCAAGAAGCCGGAGGTAGAGCTGTAGCTTCAGCGGTAGAGTGCTAGCCTTGAGCCCCAAAGCTAAGGGACAACGCCCAGGCCCTGAGTTCAAGCTGCAATACTGGCACAAAAATAAACTAAAGAGAATTAAGGTCAGTGATGATGGAGGCTGTGGGGCAGGGAGGGCTGTGGGGAGGTGAGGTCTGAGCCGAGCCCCTGGGGACCCTGGTGTGTGTTTACTCCATGTCTCTTACGTTTAGCTCCAAACTGATGGACATTGGATGGGCCGGAGGCAGGGATGGTCGGCTATGACCCCAAAGCAGATGTCAGAAATAACTCCAAGTTGGAGGTGGCGGTGGCAGGGTCTGTGTCTGGATTTGTCACTCGGGCGCTGATCAGCCCCTTGGACGTCATCAAGATCCGTTTCCAGGTACCGCTTTCCCCCCTCATTTTCCGTGTCATGGGCTGGAAGACCGGTTGAGTCTTTCTTGCAAAAGCAGGTCCTCACACTTGCCATTCTGTGAGAGCAAAGTGTTGACGCACACGCTGCCTGTCCTGAAATGTCCCTTCTCACTCCTGCTGACCCCCTCCTGACCTTTCCATCCTGACCTTTCCACCTTTGATCCCTAGCTTCAGGTGGAGCGCCTGTGTCGAACTGACCCCAACGCAAAATACTATGGCATCCTCCAGGCCTGCAGGCAGATCTTCCAGGAGGAGGGCCTAGCAGCCTTCTGGAAAGGACACATTCCAGCCCAGTTTCTCTCCATAGGCTATGGAGCAGTCCAAGTAGGTGGCAGGGGACCCGGCCTGGCCCCCTGGGGCCATATTACACAGTGGAGGGGCCTGAGGGAGGGCCAGACAAGCAGGAGCACTGCCTTTGGTGGCAGGGAGTGGCGGTGCCCACCCTGCCTGCTTGCCTGAATGGAAAAGCCTGCCTGGCTATTTGAAGACGTCATCAGGCTGAGCCTTAACTTAGACACGCTCCCTCCCATGTCCCCACTGGCCATCCTGGTGACGCAGGTTTTGTACCCAGGAGACCAGCTTGACACTATGTCCTCACTGGCTTGGCAAAGGGCAATACTGAGGCCTTACATTATTTGAAATAGTACCATCAGCCATGTGCATCATTTGAATTCATAGCTGCACTGAGAAGGTGGACCAGGGATTACCAAGATGTCAGCTTGGTGCAGAGGCCTTAGGCCTGTGCACAGTGGGGCTGGGATTGCCACTGAAGCCTCTTACTTCTGGTCATTCATTCCTTTTGCTGACTGCCTGTGTATCTCATGGCCTTTCTGCCATGTTTCCTGGCACATGAGGCTGTGTATGTAAATGCCAGCCCTCACACAGCGCAGACTATGGGCCACACCCCTATTTCAAGCTCTTCCCCTGCCTGATCTCCCAGCAGTCCTTTGAGGTAAGTTCTGTTGTTGATCCACTTTTGCAGAAGAGACACAGCCAGTCATAAATGAAAAATTAGCAAAGATACAAGGCAGGTAGCTCAATGGTAGCTCAATGGTAGAGTGGGAACTTAGCATGCAGATAGATGTGAGGTGCTGGGTTTGCTCCCTAGCATGGCAAAATGTAGCTGAATCCAGTGGGGTGCTGGTGGCTCACACCTGTAATCCTAGCAACTCAAGAGCTTGAGAGCTGAGGATCCACCTACCTGTTTAAAGTCAGCCCAGGCAGGAAAGTCTGTGAGACTTTTTTTTTTTTTTTTTTTGGGTCCGGTCGTGGAGCCTGAACTCTGGGCCTGGGCGCTGTCCCTCAGCTCTTCAGCTCAAGGCTAGCGCTCTACCACTTGAGCCACAGCGCCACTTCTGGCTTTTTTCTTATGTGGTGCTGAGGAATCGAACCCAGGGCCTCGAGCATGCAAGGCAAGTGCTCTACCACTGAGCCACCTTCCCAGCCCAAGTCTGTGAGACTCTTATCTGCAATTACTCAGCAAAAAGCCCCAGAAGGGGGCTGGGAAGGTGGCTCAGCCAAACTGAGCAGGAAAGTCTGTGAGACTCATCTCTAATAAACAATTCAGAAAAAGCTGGAAGGCCAGGTACTGACTGGTGGCTCGTGCCTGTATTCTAGTAACTCAAGAGGCTGAGATCTGAGGATCAGCAAGCAGTTCAAAGCCAGCCTGGGCAGAGATTCTTAGCTCCGATTAACCACTCAAAAATCCTAAGTGGTGCTTTGGCTCAAAGTGGTAGACCATGGCTAGTCTTGAGTGAAAGAGCTCAAGGACAGAACCTAGGCCCTGAGTTCAAGCCCCACGACCAGCAAAAAGGAAAAAAGAAAAAACTGGATATAGAACTGTGGCCCAAGTGGTAGAGCACTCACCTTGAGCAAAAGCATTTCAGGACAGTACCTAGGCCCTGCATTCAAGCCGAGAGCCTGCACACACACACACACACACACACACACACGCACGCGCGCACACACACACACACACACACACACACACACACACACACACCTAATTTTTGTTTTTTTTTTTTGTCAGTCATGGGGCCTGAACTCTGGGCCTGGGTGCTGTCCCTCAGCTCTTCAGCTCAAGGTGAGCACTCTACCACTTGAGCCACAGCACCACTTCCGGTTTTGTGGTTTATTGGGGATAAGATTCTCAGGGCTTTTCCTGCCCAGGATTGGCTTTGACCCGAGATCCTCAGATCTCAGCTTCCTGAGTAGCTAGGATGACAGGCGTGAGCCACTGGGCGGCTTTTATTTTATTTTTAAGGCAGAAACAGGATCCCCTGGCAGCTTGTGCTAGAGTCAGCCTTGGCTGCTGCCCTGAGAACAACACAGCCATTGTTGGAGTCAAATGTGGGAGGAGAGGACGGACCTCTGCCCCCCTCCCCCATCCTCCCTCCCCTGGTATACTGAGATACCCCAGCGGGGTGATGAAGTTCAGGAGCCCTACCCTTTCGGGCTGGGAAGGGTCTGAGTGCAGGCCTTCCACATGTAACGTGGTCCCTGAGGAGGAGCCAGAGGAGGCTAGTTCTCCCAGTGCATGGCCTGCGGGGCTCTGGGGTCTCAGCCTCACCAGTGGCTGTCTTTCCCCAGTTCTCAGAAAGGTAAGTGAATGAAAGCAGTTTTCTGATAGAAAATTTTCTCTTAAGCCAGTTGTGGTGCATGCCTGTAATCCCAGCAATAGGGAGGCTGAAATACTAGTATGTCAAGTTCAAGACCAGCCTAGGCTGCTACAGAGTGAAACACTGTCTCAAAAGGCAAAACAAGCCAGGTGCCGGTGGCTCACACCTGTCATCTTAGCTACTCAGGAGGCTGAGATTTGAGGATCAGGGTTCAAAGCCAGCCTGGGCAGGCAAGTCCATGAGACTCATCTCCAATTAACCACCAGAAAACCAGAAGTGAAGCTGTGGCTTAAAGTGGTAGAGGATTAGCCTTGAGCAGAAAAGCTCAGGGATGTCACCCAGGTCCTGAGTTCAAGCCCCATGACCAAGGGAGGAAAAAAAGCAACACAAGTCCTTTCTAATAAATTTTCCTATCATTTACACTACAAAACAACAACAACAAAAAAAACAACTGGGCATAGTGACTCCTGCCTGCCTAATCCTAGCTACTTGGAAGGTTTAGATGGGGAAAATTGTAGTTGTAGCGCAGCCTGGATACAAAAGTTCACGAGACCTCCATTTCAGCAGAAAAAGCTAGGGATGATAAGAGTTGCACAGATATTTCTGCTATAGTCCCCAGATTCCAGCCTCCTCAGTAGGCCCGCGCTGCTAGGGCCTGGCTGGCTTTTTTTGTGTGTGGTACTTGCTAGGCAAGCAAGCCACTCCAACCTGCTCTATAGACTTTCTTCTTTTTCTTTATCATTATTATTATCATTTTATTTTTTTGTCAGTTGTGGGGCCAGAACTCTGGGCCTGGGGGCTGTCCCTCAGCTCTTCAGCTCAAGGCTAGAGCTCTACCACTTGAGCCACAGCGCCACTTCCGGCTTTTTCTGTTTATGTGGTGCTGAGGAATCGAACCCAGGGCCTCATGCATGCAAGGCAAGCACTCTACCACTGAGCCACCTTCCCAGCCCCCGATAAGTCAGTGTTTATGTCAATGCATTTTTTTGTTGTTTTGGTCAGAGACTGGAACTTAAACTCAGTATCTGATGCTTTTGCTCATTGGCTAGCATTCTACCAACTGAGCCATGTGAAAAAACTGTACAGAGGGGTTACAATTACCTGGGCAAGGTAATGAGTACATTTCTTATCAAGCATAGTTGCCTCCTCCTTTGTTTCCCCTTCCCATCTCCCCCTCCCACAATGCATCTTGATGAGTGTCACTCCTGTCCTTCTCCAGCCCCACCCATCCATCCCCTCATTATGTAGATATAAGATGTACATTGAATATGACTGAAAGAGAGATGACAAAGTCAACAACAGCCTTAAGAATGAATACAGAGGCCTCTCTACCTTTCTCTATTCCTCTGCACTAGCTGTTTTTGAGATGGGGGGGGTCTCAGTTTTTTTGCCCAGGCCCACTCCTGGGCCACCATCTGCCCATCTCATACTTCCACTGTGGCAGGGATGACAGGCACACGCCACCGCCTCCGGGTGTGGGTTGAGATGGGGTCTTGCCTCAAACGTGGGCCTCCTGATGTTAGCCTCCCAAGGAGCGAGGGTTCGGGTGTAACTCTCCACCCCGCCCCCCATGCTGCTTAAAGGTGACACCCTGTATTTTCCTTGGGCGTCCTGGGGTTCGAACGGAGCGCCCCGTGCTTGCCGGGCACCGGCGCAGCGTCCCCGGGGTGGGCTGGGGTCCGGCTGCATGCGCGCTCACGCTCGCCCTGCTCTCTCTGGCCGCCGTGCCGTGTTACAGTTCCTCTCGTTCGAGCAGCTGACGGAGCTGGTGCACAAGGCCCACAAGCTGAGCGCGCACGAGTACTCCATCCACTTCCTGTGCGGCGGCCTGTCCGCCTGCGCCGCCACGCTCACCGTGCACCCCGTGGACGTGCTGCGCACGCGCTTCGCCGCCCAGGGCGAGCCCAAGGTGAGCGCGGGGGGGGGAACAGCATCGGGGAAGCAAGGTCATCCGGCAGGGGTCGGACTCCCTGACAGGGCCAGGGATTGAACCCGGACTTGACCTCCACCCTGATCTCCACCCTGACCTCAAGTGGAGGTATTTAAAAGTAGCATCCGCCAGACTCAGTGGTACACACTTAAGCCTAGCACACACGAGGTGGAAAGCAGGAGGGTCGTAAGTTCTAGACCAACCTGGGCTATATAGCAAGACCATTAAAAAAAAAAAAAAAAGAGAGAGCCTGGGTGCCAGTGGCTCGTGCCTATTATCCTAGGTGCCCCGGGGCTGAGATCTAAGGACTGCAGTTGGAAGCCAACCTGGACAGGAAAGGCCACATGAGACTCATCTCCACTTAACCACTAAAGGCCACAAGTGCTAGGGAACTAGCCCTGAGCCCTAAAGCCACAGACAGGGCCTAGGCTCCCAGTTCAAGCCCCAGGACCGGGGGACCCCCCTCAAAAACAAAAATGCTTACCATAAAAATGATGAACAAGCTGGGTACCTGTGGCTGATGCCTGTAATCCTAGCTACTCAGGAGGCTGAGATCTGAAGATTGCAGTTCAAAGTCAGCCCTGGCAGGAAAGTCCATGAGACCGGAAGTGGTGCTGTGGCTCAAGTGCTCGCCTTGAGCTGAAGAGCAAGGGACAGCGCCCAGGCCCAGAGTTCAAGCTCCATGACCACCCCCCCCAAAAAAAAAAAAAAGATCAAAGAGGGCTGGAAATGTGGCTTAGTGGCAGAGTGCTTATTTAGTGTACATAAAGCCCTGGGTTCCATTGCTTAGCACCACATAAACAGAAAAAGCCAGAAGTGGTGCTATGGCTCAAGTGGTAGAGTGTTAGCTTTGAGCCAGTGCTAGCTTTGAGGGACAATGCTTAGGCCCTGAGTTCAAGCCCCAGGACTGGTTTAAACAAACAAACAAAAAGAGCTGGGTGCTCGGTGGCTCACGCCTGTAATCCTACTCAGGAGGCTGAGATCTGAGGACCAGGGTTCAAAGCCAGCCTGGGCAGGTAAGTCTGTATTATCTCTAGTAAACCACTAGAAAACCAGAAGTGGTTCAAGTGGTAGAGCACTCACCTTGAGTTGAAGAGCACAGGGACAGTGCCCAGGCCCAGAGTTCAAAGCCCCACGACCAGACCACCACCAACAACAACAAAAGCCAGGCACTGGTGGCTCACAGTTGTAATCCTAATTACTCAGGATGCTGAGATCTGAGGATCAAGGTTCAAAACCAGCCTGGGCAGAAAAGACCATGAGACTCTTATCTCCAATTAACCACCAGAAACCAGAAATGGAGCTGTGTCTTAAAGTGCTGCTAGCCTTAAGCGAAAGAGCTCAGAGACAGGGCTGGGAATATGGCTTAGTGATAGAGTGCCTACACAGCACACATGAAGCCCTGGGTTCCATTCCTCAGTGCCAAATACACAGAAAAAGCCAGACGGAGACTGAGCAGCAGAAGCTCAGGAACAATGCTTAGGCCCTGAGTTCAAGCCCCAGGACCAGCAAAAGAAAAAAACAAAAAAATGCACCCCCCATGCCCTTTGGGGAACATACCTTTGTTTTTGTTTGTTTGTTTTTTTTTTCCAGTAATGGGGCCTGAACTCTGGGTCTGGGCGCTGCCCCTGAGCTCTTCAGCTCAAGGCTTGCATTCTACCACTTGAGCTACAGCGCCACTTCTAGTTTTCTGGTGGTTAATTGGAGATGAGTCTGAAGGACTTTCCTGCCCAGGCTGGCTTTGAACCGTGTTCCTCAGACCTCAGCCTCCTAAGTAGCTAGGATTACAGGCATGAGTGGTCTTTGTTCTTGGCTTTTGCTTTCTAGAAGCTGAAAAGCAAAATGGTAGCTCTGGGCAGGATCTTTGTTCTTGCTGGTGGCCTTCCCTTAGGGCCTGGCACCTTCAAAGAGGCCCCCAGGGTGGAATCCTTTTGGAATGGCTGCCAGAACTCTAGAAAGCAGGCAGCAAGAAGTGCAGATCTAGCCTGGCGCTGGTAGCTCACATCCTAGCTACTCAGGAGGCTGAAATCTGAGGATTGTGGTTCAAAGTCCCTATGAGACTCTTATCTCCGATTAACCACCAGAAAACTGAAAGTGGTGCTGTGGCTCCAAGTGGTAGAGCACTAGCATTCAGCAGAAGAGTTCAGGGACAGCCCCTAGGCCCTGAGTTCAAGCCCCACAAAAAGAATGGTATATAGTCCCTCTTACCCTGCCCTCTCGAACCATCCCTGCCCCTCACCCCTCCAGGCGATGATCACTGTGTGCCCTTGTGGGGCAGAGTCACCCCATACGATCTGTTTGACAAGCGGGACATCTGCTCTGGTGTGGGCTGCTGTGTTAGTTGCCCTCTGGGGAGATTGCCCCCCCCCCCAGTCCTGTGTAACAGTTCTTGTGGAGCCAAGACTCATCCTTTAAGGAATCCTCGCCTCTCAGCTGGACACCCTTTCTCCTGTTGTTCCTTGGGGTGCTGCGGTGACTCCTTGGAACCATGCTTTTGTGAACACATATGGAAATGACAGTGGAGTAGATGTCTTTTTTTTTTTTTTCAGTTGTGAGGCTTGAACTCTGGGCCTGGACACTGTCCCTGAGCTCTTCAGCTCAAGGCAAGAGCTCTATTACTTTGAGCCACAGCACTACTTCCAGTTTTCTGGTGGTTAATTGGAGATAAGAGTCTCACGGGGGCTGGAAGTTGGCTCAGTGGTAGAGTGCTTGTCTCCCATGCATGAGGCTCTAAGTTCGATTCCTCAGCACCACATAAGCAGAAAAAGCTAGAAGTGGTGCTGTGGCTCTAGTGATAGAGTGCTTGCCTTGAGCTGAAGAGCCGAGGGATAGTGCCCAGGCTCAGAGTTCATGCTCCACAACCAACCAAAAAAAAAAAGTCTAACAGGCCCGGGCTGGTGTCAAGCGGAGATCCTCAGATCTCAGCCTCTTGAGTAGCTAGGATTACAGGCGTGAGCCACCAGCGCCCAGCCTAGCATTTTGTTTACTTGTTTAGCAGGAGAAATTAGGCCCCTGGAAGCCGGGTTTGGGGTGAAGGGAAGCTGTGATGGGCAGATCTCGGGTCAAAATGACTTGACTGGACTGGCTCAAGTTGCACCTGTGTGTGTCCAGGTCTATAAGACCCTGCGAGACGCCGTGTCGACCATGTACAGGACTGAGGGCCCCTTGGTCTTCTACAAAGGTTTGGCCCCCACCATGATTGCCATCTTCCCCTATGCCGGGCTCCAGTTCTCCTGTTACCGCTCCTTGAAGCACGCCTACAACTGGGTCTTCCCTGCTGACCAAAACCAGACGGGTAAGCCAGCCCAGCCCAGCCCAGGCCAGCCCAGGCCAGGCCCTCTTTCTGTATCCCTGAGAGAAGGGGTCATGGCGGGAGCGGAGGCCCCACCGCTCCCCAAACTTGCCCTGCAGTGTGGCTGAGGATGCACACAAACCCAGCCATCCCTGCTGTATCCAAAATCCATTCCCAGTAATTGGTCCTGGTGTTCAGTTTTTGTCAGGAGTTCAGCTTGTAACTTGGAGCCAGGTTCCAATTGTTGGTGCCTGTAATCCTATCAGGAGACTGAGATTTGACTATCCTGGTTCAAAGCCAGCCTGAGTAGGAAATTCCATGGGATTTTTTTTTTGGGGGGGGCAGTCCTGGGGCTTGAACTTGGGCCTGGGTGCTGTCCCTCAGCTCTTCAGCTCAAGGCAAGCGCTCTACCTCTTGAGCCACAGTGCCACGTCTGGTTTTCTGGTGGTTTATTAGAGATAGAGTCTCAGGGGCTTTTCCTGCCTGGGCTGGCTTTGAACCGTGATCCTCAGATCTCAGCCTCCTGAGTAGCTAGGATTACAGGCGTGAGCCACCAGTGCCCGGCTTTCTTTTTTTTTTTTTCCTCTTTTTTTTCTTGGTCATGAGGCTTGAACTTAGGGCCTGGGCGCTGTCCCCTGAGCAACTTTTGCTCAGCTAGCAGTCTACACTTTGAACCACAGTGCCACTTCTCACTGACTTTCCTAAGTAGCTAGGATTACAGGCGTGAGTCACCTGTGCCTACCTATGTGTGACTTTGTGCTTGGGCAGGGAGGCACCCCTGGATCCCTCTCCAGCCTGGAGCCCAGTCCAGTGGCTGAGTCCCTAGGCCTCCAGCGGGGGAACTGGTCAGTGAAACTCTCGTCCTGCTGTTGGGCCTGGCCAGCGGGAGGCCTGCCATCACTCTTGTCCAGTGGCTCTCTCCGGCTCTGGCTCCTAGGTTAAATTCCCCGCTGTGATTGTATGATACTGTAGTGTAGTGCAGGATTAGGCCTGAGTACCTTGAAGTCCTCCAGGGTCACTTGTATTCCTCTCACATTCACTTCTGTGGCTCAGGGACCATCAAAAGCCTGATTTGTGGCTGTGGAGCTGGAGTCATCAGCAAGACCTTTACGTATCCCCTGGACCTCTTCAAGAAGCGGCTACAGGTTGGAGGGTTCGAGCACGCCCGATCTTCCTTTGGCCAGGTGAGCTACTGGCATTTAGACAGCTCCAACTTTTGCCCTCACTGGGCTCATGGAGGGACTGGCAGTCAGCTCCTTCCCTGGGCAGCCCTGGCCTGGCCCCCTCGGCTTGTCCCCTGTAGCTTTATTTCCTTACATAACTCAATACAGGTGTGTGTACCGTTTAACAAAAAATGAGGTTTCAGGGCTGGGAAGGTGGCTCAGTGGTAGAGTGCTTGCCTTGCCTGCATGAGGCCCTGGGTTCTATTCCTCAGCATCACATAAGCAGAAAAAGCTGGAAGTGGTGCTGTGGCTCAAGTGGTAGAGTGCTAGCCTTGAGCTGAAGAGCTGAGGGACAATGCCCAGGCCCACAGTTCAGGCCCCATGACCGACAGGAAAAAAAAAAAAAAGAGGATTCAGGCAGGAAATGTGGCTTAGTGGTAGAGTGCTTAACTAGTATACATGAGGCCCTGATTTCAATTCCTTGGTTCCACATACACACAGACAGGAGCAGTAATATGTCAGTGATTAAAGCATTGAAATTAAAAACAAAGAAAAAAAAGCATTCACTGAATGCAAGAGTTGGTTTTTTGTTTTTGTGTTTGTTTGTTTGTTTTTTTTGTCTGTTGGGAGCTTGAACTTTGGGCCTGGGCGCTGTCCTTCAGCTCTTCAACTCAAGGCAAACGCTCTACCACTTGATCCACAGCGCCACTTCCAGTTTTCTGAGTGGTTTATTGGAGTTAAGAGTCTCACAGAAAAAAAAAAAAAGAGTCTCACAGACTTTCCTGCCCGGGCTGGCTTTGAACCACAGTCCTCAGATCTCAGCCCGCTGAGTAGCTAGGATGACAGGCGTGAGCCACTGGCACCCGGCTGAATGCAAGATTCTGTAACCTTTCTGTGTTTACCTGTTTGTTCTGAAGAGACAACTGTAATTGGACAGGGAGCCATGCCCAGAGCCCAGGGCAAAGGATGGAGGGTCTGCTCCCCATGGAGTTCTGCGCTGTGTTTGGCGGGGGGTGGGGGACGCTTCTAGAAGACTGGTGGGAGCTCTGTCAGGGAGGAAGTACCGGCCAGATGGTGGAATGTCTCAGCACGCAGGTCTTGGAGCTTGGACTTGACTCTGTCCTCAGCATCATTAGGGAAGGCAGAAGGGCATAGGGAGGGCCGGGCCTTAGCATCGCGCCAGTGTGTGGGGTCACCTGGAGGCAGTGAGGCCAAGGAGAGGTGGGCACGGTGGGGCGCCAGCTAGCAGTGGCACCTTCAGATCTGCTACTGGAGAGCAGTGGTCACCGGATCTTCCAGAGCCAGGGTCAACCCCTGCCTCAGAGGGAAGGTGCTCTGCCCTGCAGCCAACTGGCAGGCCCTCCCTTCAGCCCAATTTAGTCTACTTAGACTAGAAAGAATGAGGGTGAGCTGGGCTCCAGTGGCTCACGCCTGTATCCTAGCTGAGATGTGAAAATTGAAGTTCAAAGCCAGCCTAGATAGGGAGGAAAGGAAGAAAAGGAGGGAGGGAGGGGAAAGAGGGAGAGGGAGAGAGAAAGGGGGCAGAGTGAGAGAGGGAGGGAGGAAGAGAGGGAGAGAGAGAAAGAGAAAGAGGGGCCTGGGAATGTGGCTTAGTGGTAGAGTGCTTGCCTAGCATGCATGAAGTCCTGGGTTCAATTCCTTAGTACCACATAAACAAAAAAAGCCAGAAGTGGTGCTGTGGCTCAAGTGGTAGAGTACTAGCTTTGAGCCAAAGAAGCTCAGGGACAGTGCCCAGGTCCTGACTTCAAGCCCCAGGAATGGCCAAAAAAAAAAAAAGAAAAAAAAAGAAAATTCCTGGGGTTTGAATCAGGGCCTGGGCACTAACCATAAACTGTTTTGCTCAAGTCTAGCACTCTACCATTTGAGCCACAGCTCCATTTCCAGCTTTTTTTTTTTTTTTTGTCAGTCACGGGGCCTGAACTCTGGGCCTGGGCGCTGTCCCTCAGCTCTTCAGCTCAAGGTGAGCGCTCTACCACTTGTGCCACAGCGCCACTTTCAGTTTTCTGAGTGGTTTATTGGAGATAAGAGTCTCACAGACTTTCCTGCCCAGGCTGACTTTGAATGGTGATCCTCAAATCTTAGCCTCCTGAGTGGCTAGGATTACAGGTGTGAGCCACCAGCACCTGGCCATTTCTAACTTTTGTGCTAGTTTATTGGAGATAAGAGTCTCATGGACTTTTCTGCCCTGGCTGGCTTTGAGCGGTTATTCTCTGATCTCAGCCACCTGAGTGGCTGAGTGATTACAAGCATGAGCCCCGTGCCCAGCTTGCATCCCCCCCTTTTTTTTTTTGGTCAGTCATGGGGCCTGAATTCTGGGCCTGGGCGCTGCCCCTCAGCTCTTCAGCTCAAGGCCAGCGCTAGCAGTGGTCACTTTCAGATCTGCTACTGGAGGGGATCAAACAGAGTGGTCACAGGATCTTTCAGAGCCAGGGTCAATCCCTGCCTCAGTGGGAAAGAGTTCTCCCACTTGAGCAACAGCGCCACTTCCAGCTTTTTCTGCTTATGTGGTGCTGATGACTCGAACCCAGGGCCTCATGCATGCAAGGCAAGCACTCTACCACTGAGCCACTTTCCCAGCCCCATGCATTCCTATATTTCCCCCCCTGCTACTCTTGGGTCTAGGCACTGTCCCTGGGCTTCTTTTGCTCAAGGCTAGCACTCTACAACTTGACCCACGGTACCACTTCCCACTTTTTCTGTTTATGTGGTACTGAGGAATGGAACCCGGGGCTTCATGCATGTTAGGGAAGCACTCTACCACTGAGCCACATTCCTAGCCAGCATCCCTATTTCAATCTTGGCCTCCCTCCTAAACCTTCTTCTTCTCCCCAGGTGCGGACCTATAAGGGCCTCCTGGACTGTACCAAGCAGGTGATGCAACATGAAGGCATGCGGGGCTTCTTCAAGGGCCTGTCCCCCAGCCTGCTGAAGGCCGCCTTGTCCACAGGCTTCATGTTCTTCTGGTACGAGTTCTTCTGTAACCTCCTCTACTGTATCCGGAGGGAGGACAGTTAGCTCAGAGGACAGGAGGGGCCTCCAGTGGAGGCTGCCTCCTCAAAGAAACAAGAGTTACCCGCTGAGCTCCTGTGGCTCTGAGGGCTGCAGCCTGCTGTGCCCTCTAGGCCAGCTTTCTGGAGTCACCGAGAAGGTGGCCGCCTGGACCCAGCCGGCTGAGACCCCCAGCAGAAGGGCAAAGGCCTTCTCCTTGGGAAGTGCTGGGAAAACGAAGCCCATGGCTGGGGGCAGGACAGCGCTGGGACAGAGCAAGCGGCTGTGGCTTCTCCTTTGTTCAGGCCAGACCTGCCTCCTCTGAGATACCTTCCTCCTCCGGAAACGGAAACGCGCCTGGCTCTGGCTCAGAAGCGCAGCTTGAGGGCTGAGAGAGCACTGGGACTGGGCTCTCTTAGGAGGGTGCCCCTCCCCCCCAGGGCTGTTCCCTCCCCCCCAACTTATTTAACAGACATTAAAGCTACAAGCACATTCCTTCTTCCCGCACCTTCCTTTGAGAGCCACCGCCCTGAACACGGCGTGAAGGAAGGGCCCCCCACGCTTCTGGCTCAACTTTTATCCTAGGCTGACTGGTTTCCCAAAGCCCCAAGTCAAGAAGGTTGAGTCTGCAAAGGCATTGGCACCCAGGCCTTCTCTCTCTCTCTCTCTCTTTTTTGTCAGTCATGGGCTTGTGAGTGCTGTCCCTCTGCTCTTCAGCTAGCGCTCTACCACTTGAGCCACAGCGCCACTTCCGGCTTTTTTCTTTTTGCTTATGTGGTGCTGAGGAATCGAACCCAGGGCCTCATGCATGCAAGGCAAGCGCTCTACCACTGAGCCACCTTCCC
>NW_012267223.1:4141436-4149913 GCF_000151885.1 Dipodomys ordii
CCCGGCCCCGGCCCGGGGCGGCAGGGGCGGGCTTTGTGGATCGAGGACGACTCTGGAGACATCTAGAGACGGCTGCGCTGCCGCAGGCGCTGAGGTCCGCAGCGTGGGGCCCTCAGCCCTGTCCCCTGCGGAATGGAGGACTCTTCGTGTGAGCCCAACACTCCGCACCCCAGCTTAGGCACCGTCGCTCAAGTTACTTCAGTGCCGGCTAAAAATAGCCCGCCTGCCCCGAGAGGGCGGGCCGGGGGCCTTGGCCCTTCTTCGCTCCTAATCCCCGGAGCCTGGGGTTTCCCAGGGTCAGCAGGTGCCCGGCCGGCTCGGCCCGTCTCCGCCGGGAGCCAAGCTTGGTGGGCTCGCGGTCAGCCACCGAAAGCCGCGGTCCGCCCGGTTGCACCTGTTCCCAGGAGCGTCGGCCCCGCCCCCCGCACACCTGAGGCCCCGCCCCTCCCGGCTTCTTCTCAGGTGCTGTCACAGCCCCCGCTCAGTGAGGAGCTGCTGGGACTGACCGGTTGTCATGGGGGAGGCCGGGAGAGAAGAGTATAAAATCCAGTCTTTTGACGCAGAGACCCAGCAGCTGCTGAAGACAGCGCTCAAAGGTGAGCGGGGAGTCCCCGCAGCCCCGTCCAGCCCTTGTCTGGGAATAGGAGTCACAGCCCAACGCAGACCGAAGGCAGCCCACAGGCAGGCCGGTTTGGGGAGGATGAATCAGTCGTCTCTGCCTGTAAAGCCTTTAAGTACCCATGAAAGAGAACAAGGCTCCTGCCCTTTAAGCCTCTGAGGCTGACTGGCTTGCTGACAGCTCTCTTTAATATGCAGAGCTGCCGGATTTGGATGGATGGAGCAGTCAGGACTGGAGATTGACCTGGTTAACCACTAGCTATGTTCTTGTGAGCTTGTGGGGAGCCCCTGCTGCTCCGGCGCGGGGGCCGTGTTATCGGGACACATGTGGCATTGGGTGTTCAGTAGTTTCTCAACTTCGTGCCAGGAAAAGATGTGCCCTGAGACACATTCACTTTGGTCATTTCCAGCTCTCTGTAGAGAACCAGGGGGCTGATGGCTGGGGCTGCCCCGAGACATGGCTTCTGCCTGTCAACTGTGGAGGTGTTCTCATGTTTCTTTTGCAGTGTTGGGGATGAAACCCTGAGTCTCACACACAGTGGGCAAGCCTTCACCCACTGAGCTACACCGCCGCCCCATAGTCTCCTTAAATGTCAACATTTAGCGCTCTGAGGACATCTAATATCCACAGAAGTAGGTGGCGGCAAGTGTGCCAACAATGGGCAGCTCTAGGTTCCCTCCTGTCTCTACCCTAGATCCAGGTGCGGTGGACTTGGAGAAAGTGGCCAATGTGATCGTGGATCACTCTCTGCAGGACTGTGTGTTCAGCAAGGAAGCAGGCCGCATGTGCTACGCCATCATCCAGGTTGGGGAGTTGGCAGAGGAGAGGGAGCTGCTGTAAGATGTCTCAGGAGAGGGCACAGGCCAGCTAGAATAGAGATGTACAGGGAGCGGCCAGGATGGGTGGGGTAGCAATAGCACCGTCCCTCCGGCTCTCATCACCCTCTCCCTGGCTCACAGGCAGAGAGTAAACAAGCAGGCCAGAGTGTCTTCCGCCGTGGACTCCTCAACCGGCTGCAGCAGGAGTACCAGGCCCGGGAGCAGCTGCGAGCGCGCTCCCTACAGGGCTGGGTCTGCTATGTCACCTTTATCTGCAACATCTTTGACTACCTGAGGGTGAGGCCTGCCACCCTGAGAGGCAGAGGCCTGTTTCCAAGGCCAGGTTGGACAGTTTCCCCAGGGCCGCTAATACAGCTGCCCTGACCCCTCTTCTCCACACAGGTGAGCAACATGCCTATGATGGCCCTCGTGAACCCTGTGTATGACTGCCTCTTCCGGCTAGCCCAGCCCGACAGTCTGAGCAACGAGGAGGAGGTGAGTAGTTGGGGAGGTGGTGCTAGCGATGAGCTGCCTGACTTGGCTCAGAATAGCAAACTCCACCTGCAGAGACCTTGGAAGGCATTGCTTCTGGGCAGGAGCCTGGTGGTTACATGACCGACTGCTGGGTCTAGAATTTATCCAGAACAGAGCAGCCAAACCTGACTAGTTCAGCAGCTCCCTCCCCAGCAGGAAACCCAAGCTCCAATAGGAATGGTGAGAGCGCATGACCAGCTGCGGTTACAGTAGGCACAGAAACTAAACCTGGGCCAAGTTGTGAAGAGTAGGCAGAAAGTAGGATTAACCAGTGGATTGGAGACAGGTCTGAATCCAGCCTGGCCAGATGTTCGAAGCAAGTTCATGTGTACCCACGATCAGGTAAGGGTGAAGAATGAACACAGAACAAGGGCAAAGCACAGAAGCTGGCACTTGGCACGTGCTGTCGCTCTTGTGTGCTGGGTTGGCTCTGCCCGGAGCTGACCAGGAGGCTTCCTGCTGCCTTTGCAGGTAGACTGCTTGGTTCTGCAGCTGCACCGGGTCGGGGAGCAGCTGGAGAAGATGAACGGGCAGCGCATGGATGACCTCTTTTTCTTGATCCGGGATGGCTTCCTCCTCCAAACCAGTCTCAGCTCCCTGTCCCATCTGCTACTGCTGGAGATCGTTGAGTTCCGGGCAGCTGGCTGGAAGACCACACCTGCTGCCCACAAGTATTACTACAGTGAGGTGACTGACTAGGCTTGGCCACTCACTGGCCATTCTGTAACGCTAATCCACAGTTGGTAACAGAGTGCCTGCCTCTCCACGGTCCCTTCTCAACCGTCCCTCCTCCCTACTTAACCGGTGGTCCTGCCTCCTTTCCTTCCTCCCCTAAGGGCCTGGAAGACACCATGCAGTCCTGCTGCACTGCCCCTTCCTCCCGCTTTCCACGTGGGCAACTCCCAACCAGAGCCATGTAGCCACTGGTACAACACTACCACGGTGCCTCAGTTTCCCCATCTACAAAATGGGTTACCACAGCCATCGGGTACTTTAGGACATCGAGGAGCAGCGACCAAACACCAGTCAGGACAGAAACTGCATTTGATACACTTTTGTACAATGACTGCGGTGGAGACAAGCCCCAGCCAGTCAGCTGTAATGAAATGGCCACTCATCAGGTCAGGCCGAGCATTTTCTAATAAATCTTTTCTCATACGAACACTGCCTTCTTTCAGTGTCTACATGTCTAGCCCCAGCTGAGGGAAGAGAAGATTGGCCTTACTTTCTCGGAGGGAATCCCGGTGGGGCTATGTTCTTCAGCAGGGGCTGGAGAGGGATACCAGTGGTAGCCCTGAAGGAAAAATGGGCAACGAGCACACTGCTCCATCCTTTCCCGAAAGGAAGACGTCCTTCACTCACAGCTGTCCCAGGTCCTCTCCCGTGGGGCAGTGGATTCCTGCGTGGAGAGCCTGGCTCCTCCCTGGGCCTGTCCTCTCCTCTACCACCAGCGGTAGTGGGCCAGAGCCCTGTTGGCCTCGGCCATCTTGTGCATGTCGTGCTTCCTCTTGATCACTGGGCCTTGGTTGTTGAAAGCCTCCAGCAGCTCGTGTGACAGTTTCTCTGGCATCAGTGTCCGCCGGTGCTTCTTCTCTCTGCACTCAGTGATCATCCACTTCATAGCCAGGAAGCGTCGACGTCGGTCGGCTATGGGCGCAGGGACCTGGGTAAGCAAAGGCACAGGTGAAGGGGCCTGCCAGGTCTGGACCTCCTGCTTCCTAGCTCTGAGGAGGGGCCGCGTTTCCCCTGGGCGGCCCCAGTAAGGCTCGTGAGGAGCCTCTCTAGGTTTGTTTCTTTGATCATCTCTCACCCTTGCGTGACTTTGGTGTAACAGACATACTCAGCAAACACTCATTAAGCACAAGCCTCTTGTGCTCCTAAAAGGAAAAGTAACCAAGCTGACACAAGCGTGAACTGGGGACAGACTTGTTAGCTGGAGTGATTTAGCTGCCTCAGATCAAGTGTAATAACTAAAAACTGTCCCTCCTACAAGAATCATTTCCCAGGTTCTATTATGTGTCAGGGACTATGCCAGAGGCTAAGGTGGAGACAGGCCCACCCTTGGTGTTTAGACCAAAAAAGAAGCCAAGAAAATCTTATGACAACAAAAAATGATTAAATGCTAAAATAGAGATATCTTGTTAAATCCAACAAACTAATGAATTGTCAGTTATGAGTTAAGTACTATGCTAGATACGGGCACATAAACATGGACCTTCAACATGAGAAGTTTACAGTTTAGGGAAACAGGATGCTGGATAGAGGGAAGGGAGACTCCCAGAAGATGTCATTTTGTCATTTCTTTTTTTTTGGTCCGGTCGTGGGGCCTGAACTCTGGGCCTGGGTGCTGTCCCTCAGCTCTTCAGCTCAAGGCTAGCACTCTACCACTTGAGCCACAGCTCCACTCCCGGCTTTTTTTTCTTTTTGCTTATGTGGTGCTGAGGAATCGAACCCAGGGCCTCAGGCATGCAAGGCAAGCACTCTACCACTGAGCCACCTTCCCAGCCCCAATCATTTTGTCATTTCTTTGCTCTCTCTCTCTCTCTCTTTTTTTTGGTGTCAGTTGTGGGGCCTGAACTCTGGGCCTAGGCGCTGTCCCTCAGCTCTTCAGCTCAAGACAGGGGCTCTACCACTTGAGCCAGAGAGCCACCTCTGGCTTTTTCTGCTTATATGGTGCTGAGGAATGGAACCCAGGGCCTCATGCATACAAGGCAAGTACTCTACCATTGAGCCACCTTCCCAGCCCTCTTTTTTTTGCTTTGTCAATGATGGGACTTGAACTCAGGACTTAGGCGCTATCCTAAGGCTAGCACTTAAGGCTAGCACTTTACTTCTTCAAGCCACAGCTCCCCTTCCGGTTTCTGGCAGTTAATTGGAGATAAGAGTCTCATGGACTTCCCTGCCTGGGGTTGGCTTTGAACCATGATCCTCAGATCTGTTTCCTGAGTAGTTAGGACTATAGGTGTGAACCACCAGTGCATGGCTCTCTCTTTTCTATCTCTACCTGTGATCTCTGCCTATACTACAGGATCCAGAGGAATGGATCCTGACAAGTCCCAAATCTAGAAGGCCATGACTCTTGGCCCAACTCTGGGCCCTCCCACCCTGCTCTGTTTCACAGGTAGCTTTCTTGCCCCATCACCTGGTAGAAATGGCCACCTCTGAGGATGGGCACGAGCCCAATCACTGGCTCGCAGTTTTTCAGTGCCCGGTGGAAGATGACATAGGGGTTGCGCTCAATAGCTGCCCGCTCCTCCGCAGAAGCGGCGTGGTACTTCTCAAACTGCTTCCTTTTCACTGCTTCCAGAGTCTGCAAAGGGAGACATCACAAAGGCTATGCAGGCTCCCCACATCACTTACTAGCTTAGCACCTTGCCTTTTACTCGCATCAACATGGCCAGACGTCTCCTCCCTCAGCACATCCAGCACTACGTTTCTAA
Source organism: Dipodomys ordii (assembly GCF_000151885.1). NCBI lineage: Eukaryota > Metazoa > Chordata > Mammalia > Rodentia > Heteromyidae > Dipodomys > Dipodomys ordii. The sequence goes on from NW_012267223.1 coordinate 4,146,848, forward strand.
GTTTCTCCTGCTTCACTGTGCAATAACTAATGGGAGGGAAATGACAGACTCCTGCAGGACTGCATCAAAACCCCCATTTCCAAACACACACACACACATATATATATTTTTTTAGGTCCAGTCGTGGGGCCTGAACTCTGGGCCTGGGTGCTGTCCCTCAGCTCTTCAGCTCAAGGATAGCGCTCTACCACTTGAGCCACCGCACCATTTCTGGCTTTTTTTCTTTTTGCTTATGTGGTGCTGAGGAATCGAACCCAGGGCTTCATGCATGCAAGGCAAGCGCTCTACCACTGAGCCACCTTCCCAGTCCAACGTTTTTTTTTGTGCCAGTCCTAGGACTTGAACTCAGGATCTAGGTATTGTCCCTGAGCTTATTTGCTCAGGCTAGCATTCCAACACTTGAGCCACAGCTCCACTTCAGCATTTTTTTTAGAGGGGTGTAGTTAAGTGGAGATTAAGAGTCTCACAGGTAGCCAGGTGCTGGTGGCTCACACCTGTAATCCTAGCTACTGAGGAGGCTGAGATCTGAGGATCACGGTTCAAAGCCAGCCCAGGCAGGAAAGTCCGGAAGACTCTAATCTCCAATAAACCACTAGAAAACCGGAAGCGGCACTGTGGCTCAAGCAGTAGAGCACTTGCCTTGAGCTGAAGAGTGCAGGGATAGCACCCAAGCCCAGAGCTCAAGCCCCATGACCGACAAAAAAAACAAAAAACAAAAAACTCTCACAGACTTTCCTGTCCAGTCTGGCTTTTAACTGAAATCCTCAGATCTGTTTTCTAGGTAACTAGGATTACAGGCATGAGGTATGAGCCACCAGCACCCAGCTTCACTTGTTTTTTGAGGAAGTATCTCCCTAATTTTTCCCTGACTGGTCTCAAACTCTGTATCCTGCTTCTGCTTTCCAAGTAGTTGGTGTTACAGGCTTATACTGGGCTCTACTCTTTAGTCTTTTCTTGAGGGGGAGAGAAGGATGCCAGTAGTGAGTCTTGAACTCAGAGCTTAGACATTGTCCTGTAGATTTATTTGCTCAAGACTGGTGCTCTACCACTTGAGTCATAACCCTACTTCCAGCTTTTGGAGTTTTCCTGTCCAGCCTGGCTTTGAACAAGATTCTGAGATCCCGCCGGGCGCTGGTGGCTCACGCCTGTAATCCTAGCTACTCAGGAGGCTGAGATCTGAGGATCGCGGTTCAAGGCCAGCCCAGGCAGGAGAGACCGTGAGACTCCTATCTCCAATAAACCACCAGAAAACCGGAAGTGGCGCTGTAGCTCAAGTGGTAGAGCGCTTGCCTTGAGCTGAAGAGCTGAGGGACAGCGCCCAGGCCCAGAGTTCAAGCCCCACGGCCGACAAAAAAAAAAAAAAAAAAGATTCTGAGATCCCAACCTCCTGAATGGCTAAGATCACAGGCATGAGCCACCAATGCCTGACCCATTCTCTAATTTTAAAGCTGAGATGAACCAAACAGGGTCTAAAGCTAGAGGAAAAACCAAAAACAGGAATAACTATTTACCTGGTTCATGAGGGATCTGGCCAGTACCTTGTTTCCTCTTCTCATCATCATGTTGGTGAACTTGCTTCAAAAAACAAACAAACAAAAAGGAACATTGTTAGCTTTTTTGGTAAATTCTTTATTGCTTTTGTGCTGGTACTAGGGCTTGAACTCAGGGCCTGGGCGCTGTCCTTAGTCTTTTCACTCAAGACTGACATTCTACCATGGAAGCCACAGTCCAACTTCGGGCTTTTTGCTGGTTACTTGGAGGTAAAGAGTCTCCTGGACTTTCCTGCCCAGGCTGATGGATTACAGGCATGAGCTGCCCCTGCAGTATTTAGAAATTCTTTAAACCCTCCGTAGGATCGTTCCAGTCCATGCAACGAGTGTTTCCATCTAACCTGATCACCGGGTCTGCAAACACAGAGCTTGTTTTCGTTGATGGGGCAGCTTTGATGGGCTGAGTTTTCTTGAGCTCCTGCTCATGTTTCTCCTCCTCAGTGAGTTCGGCCTCAGGTCTGCGGTAATGTTCTTTGTCAGTGAGGGGATCCCTGAATTCAGGACCGTAGCGGCTCCATCTCACCTGGCTTAACCTGGGAGTGGAAAGAGGAAGCTGACCACACACGTGTGAGAAGCTTGACTTAACAATAGCAATGTGTGCCAGACCGCTGACGAGGGAGAGCAGCGCCAAGAACCGCCGGCGAAACACGCACCGCAGGAATTCTGGCTTCTGTCCGGAGCGATCGCGGGGCCTTCTCCCTGAGTCGTGCTGACAGCGAGGTTCAGCGAACCCCTCCTGCCTCTCCCTTCCCCGCCGCCCAACTCGGGGCTCAGCCGGGCCGCGCTTGCAGCCCCCAAGAGACCCCGACCCCGCTCCGACCCCTCGGGCCCTCCCCGGCCGTCGGCCCTCCCCCGGGCGCCAGGTCGCGCAGCGCAGGCCTGAGCGCAGGGCTGGCCCGACCCTGGGGACAGCCGTCTTCCTCCCGGGCCCAGCGCGGCCTCCTGTGGCTCCCTTCCAGGTCCTTCCGTAAAGACCCAAGAGGCGTGCCCGGCTGCCCGCTGCCCGCTCACCCCGGAAGCCGCCAAACAGCACGCAGCGCCCCGAGTGACAGGCCGGACCACCCGGGCGCCGCTCTCAGGGCGGGGGCAGCCATCTTGGCCGGCTTCGAGGACCCCGCGAGGGCTGCCCTCAGTGCGCCTGAGCGAATGACGAAATAGACGGGTTAAAGGCTCCACGGGGTCCTAAATCTGAACCTCACTCCCTAGATTTGGGTGTTAAAAGTCTTTCGCCCTGACGCCCAAGCGAAAGAAGAGCCAAAAGAACACACTGCCGTTCCCAGGGTCCGTCGCAGTCAGGCGCTCCGTCCGGAGGCAGCACTTTGGCCTCTCAGGCCCCCATGTAGGCCGCACCTCGGACGGTCTCGTGCAGAATCTCGCGAGGTTTGAAGCCGCGGGGCTGGCCCGGGCGGCTGCAATATGGCGGAGGCGGAAGGGGAGAGCTTGGAGTCCTGGCTGAGTGAGTAGCCGCGCCGCCTCGGCCTGCCACCCCGCCGTCCTGTCGGCGCCCCCCGGCGCC
>NW_012267223.1:4150183-4152743 GCF_000151885.1 Dipodomys ordii
GGGGGGCTGCGGGACCCCGGCACCCCCGTCCCCTGAGGGAAGGATGAGCGCCGGCCCGGGCGCGGCGGCGCTGCCCCTGACCCACGCGCGCCTGGCGGCTGCGGAATCAGCTGGATTGTGACCGTGTGTTCGAGAAGGGACTGCTTTGCCCAGGCAGAATGTTTGAAGGAGAAGCAGTTTTCCAGAGAGAGGGAGGGACGGCAGAGAACGGACCCTTTTTTTTTTTCTGGCGAAGCTTTAGATGGTTTGATGTTCGGGCCCCCCACCTCCCCGCAGATACACACTTGACACGTCTTAAGGAGGAGAAGGATGAAGGTAGAGCTATTGTGGTGGCTTACTGCAATGGCTAACTCACACTGCTACGAGGGAATAGGGGCTAGCCTGTTGGCAGGAGTTCATGAGGTTCGGAAAGGTTGATTGGTGAACTTAATAACCCTTAAGTGAGGGGTTAATAAGTCAACCTCCCCCTTTCCCCTGGAAGCCACGTTAAGCGGTGATGGAAATTAGGCCGGATAGATTGGTTAAGTTGCCTAGGTACTGATTTGTACTGGGATCTCGCCGAGTAGAGGTGACAGCTGTTGGCCACAATTGTCTAATCTTAAAAAAAAAATCCCCCAAAGGGGAGAAAATTAACATTACATGCACCGGGCGGGGTGCTGGTGGCTCCCACCTGTAATCTCAGGTGGCCGAGATCTGAGGATGGAGGTTCGAAGCCACCCAGGGCAGGAAAGTCTGCAAGACTCTTGCCTCCAATTGCTACCAAAAAGCTGGAAGTGGAGCTGTGGCTCAGAGTGTGCCAGCTTTGAGTGGAAGAGCTCAGGGACAGCATCTAGGCTTTCATTTCCAGCCCCCATTCTGTGCTTGCGCTCGTGCATGTGCACGAGCACGCGTGCACACGCACACACACACACACACACACTCACACACATTATATGCCAACTATCCTAGCAGAGCAGGTTCTGCTGCCACAATATCTTAAAAGGATAACTGATTCTAATCAAACCATGTATATAACCATATTGGATGTAACCATGGTGGAATTGGTTTGGTTTGTGAATGTTCATGGGCATGTTGGAGTAACTTACATGACCTAAGGTTAATAGGCTTTATTTAGAGATACTTGGAAATAGGAGAGAAGGTAACCGGAAGGAGAGAGCATCTGTAGAGACTACAGTTGACCTTGCACGATTCCTGCTAGTTTTGCCTTTGTAGCAGTGTTTAGATTTTGTTTATATTTCTTCCAATCTTGGCTAGTGGTATGGCTCCACTGGTAGAAATCCTGCTTAGCAATTGGAGGCCATGAATTCAAACCTCAATGTGGGAGGTGTGTGTGTGTGTGTGTAAATTCTTCCACGCTTATCCTCTGTTCATCTTTATAGTTCTCATGATTGAATAATGTAGATTGTATCAGTCCCCACCTCCTGAGGAAAAAAGAAAATAGTACTTAGGGTCATCATCATCTAAGTGAAGGTCCTTGTCTCCACATGGCTTGCTTCAATTACTGCAGCAGCATCCTTTTGGTAATGCCTGAGGCCTCTCCTTTTCTCTTCTTTCCTTGATCTATTCTGTTCCCAAGAGAGCAGTTCTGAATCAAGTCATTCTACTCCTGCCAAACAAACTACTCCCGCTGTAATCTGACCCTCATTATTTCCTGCCTTTTTCAATATTGCTCTCTGATACGTCTCCCTGCTTTGGTCATTCTGATGTTCTTAGTGCACAAATACATGTTTTTCTCTTTTAACCTGGAAGCCCTGCTCCTCTTTGCTCAATGAAATGTTTCAGAACCCATTTCCAATTCTCCTTGCCCATAAACCATTTCCTGATGACTTCAGGAATCTTAATACAAAAATCAGTGTCCTGCTATATGAGGTGTTTGGAAAAATCAGGAAGTTCAAGAAAGGGCTGGAAATATGGCTTAGAAGCAGAAGGATTAGTTGCATCGCATGTGCAATTCCTGGCGTGCATCCCCAGCATCCATAAACAAAAGCAAAAACAAAAAACATTGAAAGGTCAAGCAGTCTTTGCCTTCAGTTTGATAGATGTGATGCAGGAATGGGTAAAGAACAGATAAAGATAATGCAGACAGTTTCTTTAGGAAACTGGGATTAAGGAGACTGGAAGATGATCCTATAAGGAAACAGCAGCCTTAGAGAACTGGAAAAATAGGATAAGAAAACACTGAATGATGATGTGGAGCCAGCTGTTTGGGGCACCCAGTAATGAAGTCTGGCTAGCTCAAGCAAGCACTGTGCCCCTGGAAGGATGTAGTGAGATATCGCCTGGAATGTTAGGACCAAATTCTGTAAAACTGGAAATTCCAGCCCAAGAAAAATTTCTACTCTTTATCAAGTCCCTACTCCCTTCTTCATTCTTCCTGTCTTTTTTTGTGCCTGTCCTGGGGCTTGAACTCATGGCCTGAGCACTGTCCTGCCCAAGACTAGTGCTTCCCTTCTGGCTTTTTTTTTTTTTTTTGTCAGTTGTGGGGCTTGAACTCAGGGCCTGGCCTGAGCACTGTCCTGCCCAAGACTAGTGCTTCCCTTCTGGCTTTTTTTTTTTTTTT
>NW_012267223.1:4153383-4156274 GCF_000151885.1 Dipodomys ordii
CCAGAGTTCAGGCCCCATGACCGGACCAAAAAAAAAAAAAAGAAGCTCACAGGCTTTCCTGCCTGGGGAGTCTTTGAACCACAATCCTCAGATCTCAGCCTCCTGAGTAGGTAGCAGTACAGGTGGGAGCCACAAGCTCCTGACTTTCAAGTCCCTATTTGTTGTGTAGCTGATGAAATCAGAAATATTTGGACCGTTGATTCTGGTGCTTTATATAGAATGGAGAAGTTCTAGAATCGAATCTAAGTTCTTTTTTTTTGCCAGTCCTGGGCTTGAACTCTGGGCCTGGGCCCTGCCCCTGAGCTCTTCAGCTCAAGGCAAGCACTCTACCACTTGAGCCACAGCGCCACTTCTGGCTTTTTCTGCTTATGTGGTCCTGAGGAATTGAACCCAGGGCCTCATGCATGCAAGGCAAGCGCTCTACCACTGAGACACCTTCCCAGCCCCGAATCTAAGTTCTAATCTCTTTTGTCCACCAGAAGACAAGAAACGGAGAGATTAGAGAAGAGGAGGAGAAGGGAGAATGGGAGGTGGGGTGGGGGGGAGGGGAATTAACAGCGAGGTTTCAAGCCGTGGTGCCTGGGAATGGGAGCAAATGGGTTTTTGAATAGTAGCACCATTTATAGATGTTTTTGTTTTTTTTAAGTCAGGAGAAATGACGAGTGTGTTCAGGCTCATTTCACTACCAAATTAACCTTTATAATTAGGTACTGTCACGCTTTATGCACTGGATATTTTTTTTTCATATGTTGAACCAAAAAGGTACAACTTCTTCAAGGAAAGGGCTGTTTCTTGTTCTTTGTCTATAGCCCCTTTGGGTCTAGCACGCTGTTCATTCGTTTTGGGGCTGGGGAGTGCTGAGAGAGACCTGGCAACTCACCACATATTGGTTCAAGACCGAGCATACAGATTGACTCTGGTGTCTTTCTAGCCCGTGCTCTTGCACCTGCTCATTTCCAATCACTGCCCTGTGGAATTCGGGTTCCATGGCGGGTGTCCGAGCCATGCTAGCATGGCTTACTCAGTGCTACTGTTTCCATCACGATGTGACATTTTTCGGTCCCCCAAGAGTCAAGGCTAGAGATAGAATTAAGCTGAGAATAACAGCAGGAAATCTAGAAGCACAAAAAGAGAATGAGGCTTTCACCAGATACCCAAAAATAGAAATCATGAGTCAGAGCACAGCCCAAAGGGGTGGCTCCAGAAGTCAGGGTCTACAAGGGAGACTCTAGTGTTGCACTGGTGCCAAGAGGAAGAGAATGGTGAGTGGGTTGGGGGGACATGTGCCCCTGCTAGGATCTCGGTGGCCCTGGGCAAGCCGCAGTCGCTGGGAAGTGATGTGACCAAAAAGCCTCTAGCCAGGCTTTTTGTGCCCTGTGCAGTCTGAGCGCTTCCTGCAGATTGGAGGGGGAAAAGTGAGGTTCCAGGTTTCCGGCTATGGAAAAGAGAGGTTCCAGGCATGAATGCAGGAACACAGAAAAGTAACCGGGAGTGTTCCTGAAGGTATCAGTGCTAGGGGGAGAGGAGCAATGAGAGGAAGAGATTGATTGATGACTGTCCACTGTGTATCCGGTGTGGGATCCACATTTTACTCTATTAGGAAAACACTTTTGCATTGCAGCTAGTCTGAACCATGAGGTGTGTCACTCTTCCCAGGAGATGTAAATGTTCGGGGTGGGCAGCTCCTCAGAGCATCATGCTTTTGAGTCCCACAGCTTCGTGGTGTGCTGTGAAAGCCTGAAGTATTTCAAGTGATAGAAATTAGTTCCAAAGCTGGGCTCTAACTCGTGATTTTGTTGGTGGTGGTAGTGATCAGGGGGCTTGAACTCAGGGCCCAGGCGCTGTCCCTGAGCATTTTTGCTCAGGGCTAGCACTCTACCACTTTGAGCCACAGCTTCACTTTCACTTTCCCTGTGGTTAATTGGAGATAGTCTTAGGAAACCTGCTTGACTTTCCTGCCCAAGCTGGCTTCAAGCTTTGATCCTCGGATCTCTGCCTCCTGAGTAGCTAAGATTACAGAAGTGAGCTACCAGTGGCTGGCTTCTAACTGGTGATTTATTATTTTTTTGGGGTCCGGTCGTGGGGCCTGAACTCTGGGCCTGGGCGCTGTCCCTCAACTCTTCAGCTCAAGGCTAGCGCTCTACCTCTTGAGCCACAGCGGCACTTCCGGCTTTTTTCTTTTTGGTTATGTGGTGCTGAGGAATCGAACCCAGGGCCTCAGGCATGCAAGGCAAGGGCTCTACCACTGAGCCACCTTCCCAGCCCCTGATTTTTTTTTTAAGTTAAGGAAACACCCACAGTCATAAGACATCAGAATTGAGGAACTTCTAACCTGACCTCTTGTCAGAGAGCTGACAGTCTGTCTTGTGCGCAACATGAGTGTGTTGAAAGTATATACATCTTCTGAGCCTGAAGCCCTAAATTTAGCAAATAGTTTGAGAGAGCCTTTTAGAAGAGGCAGAGAACCATTGGACCTCCTCAGGTGGGTTGTCCTCTAAGCACTGGTGCTACGGAACTGAAAAGACTACTGAAAACAAGTTATTACCAAATTTTTCATTCAGTGCCAGGAATTTGAAGCCTCAGCTGACTTCAGAACTCTCCAGCATTGTCTTTGTGCATGATAGCAGAAGGCCGTTTAAACTGAGGGAGCTGAATACTCCATCCCATTGATGTGGTCCTAGGGACAGACAGTACGATGGCTGGTGCTACTTAGTAGGGGTTTAGTAAATGTCCATTTGACAGTGATGAGCACTGTGTGCAGCTTCAAAAATGGGGAGCAAGCTAGGCGCTGATGGCTCACACCTGTAATCCTAGCTACTCAGGAGGCTGAGATCTGAGGATCACAGTTCAAAGCCAGCCCAGGCAGGAAAGTCTGTGAGACTCTTATCTCC
>NW_012267223.1:4157029-4182584 GCF_000151885.1 Dipodomys ordii
GATCCTCAGATCTCAGCCTCCTGAGTAGCTAGGATTACAGGCGTGAGCCACCAGCGCCCGGCTCTCATTGCTCCTAATAACAGCATCCTCTTCTTTGTTCTGTCCCAAGATAAAGCCACCAATCCTTCTAACCGCCAGGAAGACTGGGAATACATAATTGGCTTCTGTGATCAAATCAACAAAGAGCTTGAAGGGTGAGTCTACTGGAGACAGCCAAAAAGTGGCCACATGGTCCAAGGGGATGTATTGATTGTGGTTTATTATCCACCAGGCCCCAGATCGCTGTCCGACTGTTGGCCCACAAGATCCAGTCTCCACAGGAATGGGAGGCATTGCAGGCCCTCACGGTAGGTCTTTGCTCCTAGAGATGAAAGCAGTAAGTCTCCACCCACCCAGGCCTTTCCTCATGCACCCACTGGGCCCTTGGTAATTCTGGTAGTTTGTGCCCCAGAAATCCTTGATGTATATTCAGGTGCATGGGCTGGGCCTCTGGGCCAGAGCTTGAGGGTTCAGAGACATCTAGAGTTATGGGGGCAGCTGACTCTAAAGAAGAGTGAGGTAAGCACAGTTTATTCTGTAGCTAAAAAGAATTCAGGTACCGGGGAGGCTGCCCCCATGGATGTGTTTACAGGACAGGTCTCAGCCTTGATTCAAACTAAGAGAGTTCAAAATGAGAAGTAAGACAGGGTGCTGAGCACCTCCTGGCTCTCCCCAAACTAGACAAGAGCCATGCTCACAGCCGTCTGCCGCCCTCCTTGCCCTGGGCTTCACGCAGTCTCTGGAGAAGCACTGGTCCACCCCTCTGTCACAGTGGTTGTAGAGCCAAGATCTTGAAATAGTGATTCTCCAGGGGGGCAGTTTGGCAACGTTTAGCAACACTTGGTTGTCGGGGTGGGGCCTCAGCGGGTCTTACTCTGCCTCCTCACTGTATCCCCTGCAGAGATGTGCCATTTTAGGGGACGAGGTGAGCGGCGGTGGCTTACCCTCCCCTCTCTGGGATACAGCAAGCACCCCACGTAGGCTGAGCTGCTTCTCCTGGGAGTATTTTCTCAGCACTGGGTGCCAGAACCAGCGCATCACTGAGAGCGCCCCCCCCCCCCCCGTTGCCGACAGGTGCTGGAGGCGTGTATGAAGAACTGTGGGAGGAGGTTTCATAACGAAGTGGGCAAGTTCCGGTTTTTGAATGAGTTAATCAAAGTTGTCTCTCCGAAGGTCAGTCGAAGACCATTTCCTTGCTTCTGTGGACTTTTTTTTTTTTTGGTGCCAGTATTGGGGCTTGAACTTAGAGCCTGGGTGCTGTTCCTTAGCTTTTTCACTCAATGTGGCACTCTACCACTTGAACCATACCTCCACTTCTGGCTTTTTGGCAATAAGAGACTTACAAACTTTCCTGCCCAGGCTGGCCTCAAACTGTGATCCTCAGATCTCAGCCTCCTGAGCAGCTAGGATTACAGGTGGGAGCCACCAGCGCCCAGCCATGGGTTTCTAGAGCTGGAGCTCTAGTCCTGGCAGGGCTGTAGGAAATGGTTTTTCAGGCAACAATGCAGTTAGGCCTCAGGCAACTTGCTCTCTCATACCTTGACATCTGCTGGCTTGTAGCAGTCTGGGGAACTAACTAGCAAGAGCACTCCGTGGTCATGACAAGAACCTGACACTCCCTCCCAACTGCAGTTACTATTCTGTTTTTCATTTGTCTCCTAGTACTTGGGAGACAGGGTGTCTGAGAAAGTGAAGACCAAGGTCATTGAGTTGCTTTATAGCTGGACAGTGGCCCTGCCGGAAGAAGCCAAGATCAAAGACGCCTACCATATGTTGAAGAGACAGGGTATGTCCACCTTCCTCCACCCTCCAGGCAGCTCTTAAAGGCAGCCAGGGCAAGGAAGAGAAGGGGCAGGCGCTAGGGGTCCCCAGGCTTCTCCCCTTCTCCTAAAGGGGGTCGTGTTTGTCATCAGGGCCCGGCTCAATGGGTGTTAGTGGTAGAAATGTGAGTAGCCTGGTGTGTCTCCTGCCTCCTCTGCTGGGTCTTCATCACAGGGCTTAGGGAGCAAGGTGATCATGCCCTGAGCATGCGCTTTGCCATTTGTGTCTCCTCCCAGGCATAGTCCAGTCTGACCCTCCAATCCCCATGGACAGAACATTGATCCCCTCTCCACCCCCTCGTCCCAAAAACCCTGTGTTTGATGATGAGGAGAAATCCAAGGTGAAGTGCATCCCAGGCCTGGGCTTCTATGGGATGAGAGGTGGTGGCAGCAGGGGAAACAGGGCTTTGCTTGGGTCTCTGGGAGCTCCGGTGTTTCAGGCCTCCAGGTGGGAAACTCTTCCTGTCACTTTTCATACCTTTCTCTTCTAGCTCTTAGCCAAGCTGCTAAAAAGCAAAAACCCAGATGATCTGCAAGAAGCCAATAAGCTCATCAAATCCATGGTGAAGGAAGTGAGTGGGCCTTGTGGGTTTGGGGGAGAGGCGCAGGGACCACAGTGCAGAAGTCCCCTGCCCCAGCCCTCACCTGGAGTGAGGAGGAAGAGAGCTGGAATCTGGGACAGGATGGAGGAATGTGAGGGTCAGAGCACTGGGAGTGTTAAGGCTGCGGGGGGGGGGGGGGGGGGCGGCGCTCACTGTAAAAGGCCTGTGATCCCAAGCACAGCTCCAGGGCTTGGCCTCTGTTCTTGTGTTACCATCCTGCCTGGTAAGGCGGGGAATATAGGCCAGGTGAGCTAGCTTTCTCCTGGCCCCTGTTGGCTGAGGCAGGACGAGGCTCGGATCCAGAAGGTGACCAAGCGCATGCGCACCCTGGAGGAGGTGAGCAACAACGTGAAGCTGCTTCATGAGGTGCTGCTGCACTACAGCCAAGAGCACTCCTCACCTGCCGACAAGGAGCTCGTGAAGGTAGGCGCTGCCGCCTGGCGGGCTGCTCTGCACTCGGGACACCGGCTGGGGGACATGCATGCCGTCTGTGAGCCCGTCCGTCTGGCTGGCATTGGGGAGGTGGAGTGATGAGCTAATGCACCTGGGTGGAAGGGTCTGGGCTCACTTCCACTTTCGGCCTTTCCTTACTGCCTTGGGGGAATTTGGATAGAAGGGCCTCCCCTGGCATCTGATATTGTGGCTGGGTCAGTCCTCTAGTTCTGAAGGAACATGTCAGCTGGGGGGCAGGAAGGGGCTTCCTTCCTTCCTTCCTGCTACCCCACTGACTGACAGCTCCTGTTCCTGGCTTGGGTGACAGGTCTGGTGACGGCCAGTGGAAGGACAAGCACCTGTCTGTCTGTGGCGCTTAGCGAGCCCTGCCCTTTTCTGGACAGCATCCCTGAATCGTTGTGACTTTTGTCTGGGTCTCTCCCAGGAGCTGTATGATCGGTGTGAGAACAAGAGACGGACATTATTTAAACTAGCCAGCGAGACAGAGGACAATGACAATAGTTTAGGTGAGTGAAAAGGAAAGCATAGTTGGCAACGGTGTGCCAGGAATTTGGATGTATGCGTGGGAACTGTCACAGCCAGGAATGAGGAGTCTTTCTCCTGCTCCAGGGGACATCCTGCAGGCCAGTGACAACCTCTCCCGGGTCATCAACTCCTACAAAACAATCGTTGAAGGGCAGATCGTCAATGGTGATGTGACCACCTCAACCATGCCTGATTCTGAAGGTAAAATGTTCTGGTTCCCCATCCTGGGACCCTCCAGACCAGCCCCACCTTCCCACCACCCGACCACAAGTGGACCCCAAGGGTCTGAAGGTCCACCAGCTTCCCAAAGGCCAGGAGGTAGGATGGGAACTTTCCTGCCTGCCTTGCCTAGCTTGCTTTTCAAGGCGTCCCTGGAAGAAATGCCACTGGGTTAGACCTGAAGCAAGAGAGCTGCCTGTGGTGCCCAGGGTTCTGGCCTCCTGTTTCGGGGGCACTAGAACTGCTCCTGATGATTCTCATTCCCCTGCTGTTGACTCATCCAGGAAACCACCCGTCCAGCCACGGCACTCTCATCGACCTTGCTGAGTTGGATACACCCAACAGCTCATCCCCAGTGTTGGCCCCAGCACCCGCCCCACCCACCTCAGGCATCCCTATCCTCCCTCCACCCCCCCAGACCGCGGGACCTCCACGCAGTCGTTCTTCCAGCATGGCCGAGGCCCCCCCAGGGCCCAACAGCACAAGCAACGGCCTCTCCTTGCTGGACGAGGAGCTCCTCTGCTTGGGTGTGTCCTGAAGGGTGGCCTCACGGGGTTGGGGATGGGGGGGGCGGATGTGTGGAGTCAGAAGGCCGAGCGGTGTCTGGTGTGCTTGCCATTCAATTGCAGCATCTCCAGAGCCACCGGGGCCGCCTTCCCTGTGGACTCCAGCCCGCTTGCTCTGTTCCTCCTGCCCCAGAAGGCCCCTACCTCTGTATATAGAAAGGAAAGGGGAGTCCCACGCCCACTGCCGCCTGAAGGCCACTTTCTCCCCACCCCAGCGCTCAAATACTTCTGGTCACATGGTCACTTCAGGGGGACTGATGTAACATCATGTGTTCTCAGGCCTCACTGACCCAGCTCCCCCAGCTCCTCCTAAGGACTCCATTGGAAGCAGCCAGTGGCACCTGTTCCAGGTAGGCGCTCAATCATGGTGACATCACTCAAGTACCAGAAAACAAAGTGTCCTCTCCTTCCTCGTGACCAGCTGCAGACATGGTGTCTCCCAGCGCACAGCCCAGCGGCCGACAGGACAGCTCTGGGGAAGGACTGCATGGGTGGCAAGCTGTCTCCCCGCCATGGGCAGCAGACCTTCCCAGCCCTTTGCTAACCCGTTGTTTCCATTACAGGGCGAACAGTCAGACCTGGACTTCTTCCGACCCAGGCTGGGGCCTTCTGCCTGCTGCCCGTCAGATGGGCCTCTGCTTCCCCCCTCAGCCCCTGCCTCCAGCACCTCCCAAGCTCCACCGCCACCTGCCTTCCCTGCACCTGTAGTCTCTGTTGGCATACCTGTCCCCAGCGCTGGCTCCTTCATGTTCTCTTCCGGACTCACCCCAGCTTTGGCCCCAAAGACTGAGCCCACGGCCGCTGAGCACCACAGCTCAGGGCTGGGGGACACCACCCTGCACCACCTGGACGGCCTTGATCAGCTTCTGGAGGAGGCCAAAGTGTAAAGGAGGGGACGCTAGGTGGGATGGCCAAGGGCGGGGCCAGGTGTGCAAGCCAGAGTGAGCCTTGAGGGGGTGGACACCCATGCTGGGCAGTCAGGTCAGAAGCTGGGGATGCGGGGTCGCTGAGAGCTGTCGCTGGCCTGCTGTCCAACTTGCCTTCTGTCCTCCTTCCTGCCTCCCAGGACCTCAGGCTCGGCGAAACCTGTCTCCTCTTGCTTTCCCCCTGGGACCAACGCATCCCCCCGGCTCCCCACCTCTGCCCCAGCCAGGCCTCTCCTGCCCTTCTCTGCTGGGCCCAGCAGCCCTCTCTTCCAGCCACCAGCTTTCCAGCCCCAAGGCAGCCCTGTGAAGGGGCCCGAGCTCTCCCTGGCCAGTGTCCATGTGCCCCTGGAATCGATCAAGCCTAGTAGGTGTTGGAGGGGGGGAGGAGGTCATAGGCAGAGCGCTGCAGGGTGTGCAGCGTGTGCCCCTGTGCAGGCATCCCTTATAGCTAAGGGTCCCCTGGCCTGCTGTCTCAGCCTCTGCTTCTTGTGGCTGGGTGGCCTTAGCCCTCACCATTCCTGGACTGCTAAAGAGAGCACCGTACTTAGAGCCACACCCTTCTCTTTCCCACTTGACTACGGCGGGCACCGCCTGGGCTCAGAAATGTCTCTGGCTCATTGTCCTACCGTGCATATGCTACCTTCCTACAGGCAGTGCCCTTCCTGTGACAGCCTATGACAAAAATGGCTTCCGCATCCTCTTCCACTTCGCCAAGGAGTGTCCACCGGGCCGGCCCGACGTTCTGGTGGTGGTGGTGTCCATGCTGAATACAGCTCCCTTGCCAGTCAAGAGCATCGTGCTGCAGGCTGCGGTGCCCAAGGTACCCCTGGCTCCCTGGGGCATCCGGGAGTGAGAACTTTCACCTGAACCACGCGAGCTGTGGGTCTGCAGTGGCTGGCAGATGGCACTGTGAATTCACCTTAACCAGACCCCAGTCTGTGTCCGTCTTGTTGGCATCTGCCAGCCAGCTCTCTTCAGAGGAGCTTCTTTCTCTTTAGTCCATGAAAGTGAAGTTGCAGCCGCCCTCTGGGACAGAACTCTCTCCATTTAGCCCCATCCAACCACCTGCAGCCATCACCCAGGTCATGCTGCTGGCAAATCCACTGAAGGTGAGTGAGTGAGCTGGGGAGAATCCAGGGTCCCTTTCCTTTCCCCAGGTCCCGTGGCCGAGCATGGGTGGATGTGGTGGGGACAAGAAACCTACCTCCAGCACAGAAGACCGGGGGCAAGGGGGGCACTGGGCTCTCTCTCACCTGCTGCCCTCCGTCGCAGGAGAAGGTGCGGCTTCGGTATAGGCTGACCTTTGCCTTGGGGGAGCAGCTGAGCACAGAGCTGGGAGAGGTGGACCAGTTTCCTCCTGTGGAGCAGTGGGGGAACCTATGACCCCAGAGGACGCTGCGACCTCTACTCGGAAGGCAGGCAGGCTGCCCTGAGCCAGAGAGGGCTCCAGTCGGTCTAACCACTATCCTAATGGCAGTATTTGTAGCTTTGATGTGGACCAGAGGCCCACTGCTGTGATCCTCTCTCCTCCTTGGCCCCTAAAAGGACCTGTTTTCTATCTACCTGTGTGACTTGAAGTAGCCATATACTTACTGTAAGGGGTGGGGAGTGGCCCTGAGCTTCCCTGGCTGGTCTGGGATGGGTTTCCCTTCTCCTGCAGGCATTCCTTGATGCCCAAGGCCAAGGTTCTAAAGGAAGGTTCTCAGACCCCCTCAAGAACCAACCTCACACCCCAAAGACAGGTGGCTTGAGACCACACTGCAGCCTCAGTCGCTCGCTTGTGCTTCCCTGCTGTCTGGCTCTGCTGCCGCCTCCCGTGAGGTGGCGAACCGGCGGTCCTGAGAAAGGCTGGTGCACTGCTCCCGCCTCCTGTGCCACAGCATCCTGTCATGCTGCAGCGTGAGTGGTCCGCCTGTTCCTAGCGAGTGACAGGCTGTGTCCTATGGACATCTCAGCAGGCCATGGACCTCAGCCCAGCAGAAGCAGAATCTGGCCTCGTGAGTCTCAGCTAGGGATAGGAAGGAAAACAGAAGCGAGCTAGTGTTTCCCCTTCAGAAGCAGGTACTGGAGCGTATTTCCTGCCATGGGATAGCCGCCCTACTCACTACCTCTTGCTTGGCATGCAGTAAACAGCTGTCCTCAGTCTGAAGAGGACAACTCCCAAACCTGGTGTCCTGCCCTGCCCTGCCCCCCTTCCCACCCGTGCGGCTGGGCTGAAGAAGCCTCAGGGTCAAGCACGTTGCACTAGATGGATGTCCTTGTGTGCTGCCCCCAAATCCGCACTGTCCCCCAGCTACAGATGAAGGGGTGCTGTCAGCGAGATGTTGGGTCTGGAGGCGATGAGGGGCCATGCTTGAACCAAGTCACCAGACCCTATTGCTTCACAGCACTCAGCGCAGCTAGCATGACCCAGCTGCGTGCACGCGCAAGGCCAACCACGCTGCCCCCGAGGCACCGAAACAAACCGAGGCTGCTCCAGACAAGCTCCTGGGGAGGAGCGGACAGCTCGGGGTCTGCTGCCTCTGGAGAAAGGGGGCTCGCACAGCACCCTGGCCCATGTGGCTCTGTGCGGCTGCCTCCTCTTCTTCCCTGTCTTTAGCAAGCAGGTTTCACTGCTTCATCTGGACAAGTCAAAATGGAATCATTTTCACTAATTAAGGAATCAATCCAAGAACTTTCCAGACCCGCTGCTTCAGCCCTGGAATATCTGTGTGGAAGTGGACCTTTATGATAAGCATTAGACATTACAATTATGAGCGTTACTCATTACTGTTGAGGTCACTACTTCATGGAAACAGCTATACTGGATGTACCAACTCCTCTGCCCTTGTTTTGCTGCATGTTAAATAAAACCATTTTTGCCCTACATGGAATCCTTCTAATCTAAACAAGAGGCCATTCACCCTGGCAGGAAGTGACCTGTGAATTCCCAAACACAGTTAGACAGGCTGGGCTGGATGGAATTGCCTATATACAAGTACAGGGTTCTAAAACTTTTTTTTTGGCAGGCGGGGGAGGGGGGAAATAACCAAAAAGTTAGATCATGGAGTGTTCCAGATGATTTGATATGAGGCAAGACCTAAGAAGCTTAAGTATATCACCACATGCTCTTGTTTAAGGTGCCCGTCTCGGGCAGGATACCACTTACCATTCTAAACTCTGGGTATGGCTAATCCTTAAGCCAGATGCATAGGGTGCACAGCTACTTGAGGCCAGGAAGGTGGCTTGGGCCAGTATAACAAGACCAGCCTCAAAGCAAAACATAAGAAATTACATTGTTACCACCTCACCTTCAGAACAGATGGATTAAAAACGCCTTTAATTCGCAAAAGCACATTTATTTTAAAAATCTATATACATTGCCACGTGGCCGCAGCTCATCAGGAGCCTTCTAATGAGCCTTCTCTCACAATTGCCCGGGCAAGGTTCCGGGCAAGAGCCAGTCTCAGCATCTCCACCTTGGTGGTCTCTATGTCGTCATCCTGCAAAGCAGAGGGCCAGAATGAGGCACGCAGGCGGCATTCTTGTCATGCCCTTAACCAAGTCTCAGTACAGGAGCAGTATGCCCAGGACACTGGCACTGAACTGAACAATCATCCCCTGTCCAAAAGCCAGCGTGTTCCAGAAAGCAAACATGAGTTTGTAAGGAGGTAGTGTTCTCAGGGTGGAGGGGGAGGAGTAAAAGCCCAAAACAGGGAGACTTCCCCATCGTCACCACGGCACCATCTACCCAGAAGTTAAAAGTTACCTGGAGTCGATGAGCATCAAACTCTGCACACTCCAGCTTCCCTGAAGTCAAATCCTCCAGACATCGCATCAGCTCATAAGTCTGTTCTGCTGAAAAAATCACCTAGGAGAGAGAGGCTTCTTTGATTGGCTGCTGCCCAACCTGAAGGTCTCTGCTAGTCCAAGAATGGTCCACGGGTCTTCTTGCCCTTGGGTTGTACAAGAAGCCCACACAGAACAGAATGGCTTCTGAGTCTCACATCAGCCCTCTAGTCAGGCCCTGGGCTGCTACTATGGATACAGCATCGATTCACGTTGCTGGTATGAATACTGGCTTTGCCATGTGGAACTAGGAATACTCATGCGCAACCACAGCTACTTTGGAAGAAATGTACATCAGCTACAGAGCTAAGCTGTCAGAACTACAAGGGGGAGAGGAGAAAACAACTGTGGGCTTATTCAATCCTTACCTGTTTCTGTTCCAAAAGGGGCAGGGCGTCTGTAAGCAGAGTCATCCAGAAGGAGCGAGGTGCAATTTGAGAAGTCATGAGAGAGAGCAGAAGAGAAGCAGCGTCACCAAACCGCTTCTCCCCATACAGCCGGTGGAACTCCCGGTACTTTCCTGTGACAAGAAGGGAACCCGAAGTCACCAGCACATTCCTGGCCTCCAGGTGACACCAACAAAGGCTACCTGTCCCTAACCGTGGAGGGCCTGCTCCAGCCACTCCACAGAGCAGCGAGATCATTTGCACACATCTCCAAGCTCCAAAATGCTCAAAACACAGGCTCTGAGGAGCCAAATCTTAGAAAATGTCAGCTTCAAAATAAGTAACAGTCACCAAGCACCCATCATACTATAACCCTAGCTGCTCAGGAGGCTGAGACCTGAGAGTTCAGATCCGAAGCCAGCCTGCACAGACAAATCTGAGCCTTATCTCTAATTAAACAGCAAAAAGCTGGAAGTGGCCAGGCACCAGTGGCTCACGCCTGTAATCCTAACAACCAAGGAGGTTGAGATCTAAGGATCACGGTTCAAAGCCAGTCAGGGCAGGAAAGGCCATGAGACTCTATCTCCAATAAGTGAACAGAAAACTGGAAGTGGTGCTGTGGTTCAAGTGGTAGAGTGCTCGCCTTGAGCTGAAAAGCTGAGGGACAGTGCTCAAGCCCAGAGTTCAAGCCCCATGCCCAACAAGAAAAAAAAAAGAAAATTCACAGACAGAGGCACTGAGAAATACCAACTAAAATTCTGATCCTGGACACAGGACACCATTGGGATAACTGACAAAATGCAGACTAGATGAATGTACAATATCAATGATGAATCCATGTGTTTTGTTAACTATTCTATGCACTAACATACACACTGCCGCATTTATGAAGGGGAACAAGACCCCACCTTACTCTCAAACTGTTCACACAAGAATGATCAATGAAGCAAAGGGATGAAGGCAAAATAATAAATGAAGCAAAAGTAAATGACTGGCCAATCTAGAAATATATATATGGGAAATCCCTATTCCTTATATATGTGAAACTTTTCCCTTATGTCTAGAATGACAACTATCTCCCCATGCCCTGGGAAAGAACAAAGACTCACCCAGAAATGTCAGTCTATCACTGAGCATCATGGCTGGCCCTAGGTTGTCAATGAGGTCCAAGTCAGAAAAGCAGCCTCGCTCACAGTAATCCTTGAGGAACCTGCAGGGCCCATTCCAGAGATCAGACCTCAACTTCCAAACTCCCAAACACTCCTTGAGAGCCAAATGCAGCTGCGCCTACCTGTCTGACACGAGTGTGGCAAAGGCAGCATCTTTGGCACGGACGCTCCAGGAGAGTGCAGAGCCCAGGCGATTATTGCGAACAGCCTTCATGGCTAAGATCTTGCAGATGCTGCGCACTTTGTAGGGAAAAGAGGCAGAGAAAGGCCTTCACCATTGAATCAATCCATTGTGGATGGAGCCTGATGGCACAGGCAGAGCCTTTACTATAGCCTCAACTACAACCTCAAACCTCTGCATGGACCCAAAATAGGAACAGGTTGGCAGAAAAGGGAAACTTCTGGATTTATTTTTTATTTTTTTTGTTAGTTGTGGGGCTTGAACTCTGGACCTGGGCACTGTCCCTCAGCTTTTCAGCTCAAAGCGAACACTCTACCACTTGAGTCACAGCACCACTTTCAGTTTTCTGGTGGTTAATTAGAGATAAGAGTCTCATGGGCCAGGTGTTGGTGGCTCATGCATGTCATCCTAACTACTCAGAAGGCTGAAATCTGAGGATCACCATTCAGACAGCCCAGGCAAGAAAGGGCAGGAAATAGTGTGAGACTCTTATCTCCAATAAACCACCAGAAAGCCAGAAGTGGCACTGTGATTCAAGTGGTAAAGTACTAACCTTGAGATGAAGAGCTCAGGCATAGTGCCCAGGCTGAGTTCAAACCCCACTACTGACCAAAAAAAAAAGCATCGAAGGCTGGGAGGGAATGTGGCTTAGTGAGAGTGCTTGCCTAGCATGCATGAATCCCCGGGGTTGATTCCTCAGCACCATATAAACAGAGAAGGCCAGAAGTGGTGCTGTGGCTCAAGTGGTAGAGTACTAGCCTTGAGCAAAAAGAAACTCAGGGACAGCACCAGGCTCTGAGTTCAAGCCCCAGGACTGGCAAAAAAAAAAAAAAATCAGCACCAATACTGAGTGTTGGTAGCTCACACCTGCAATTCTAGCTATTCAGAAGGCTGAGACCTAAGGATCACAATTCAAAGCCAGCCTAGGCAGAAAAGTCTGTGAGATTCTTATATCTCCAATTCATCACCAGAAAATTGGGGCACTGTGGCTCAAAGTGGTAAGAGCACTGGCCTTGAGCAAAATAACTCAGGCCCTAAATTCAAACCCCACAACTGACAAAAAAAAAAAAAAAAAAAAGCACCAAACACTTACGGACATGTTAAATTGGAATGCCCTTTGTACAACTACTTTAAGTTTAAAAAATAAAAATTAATTCATTTTTAAAAAGTTTCTCCCCACTTGTTAGTCCCTTCGTTTTGTGTCCAGAAGCTTGAAAATCCAAGTTCCTTTGGGTCAGGAACACCCTGGGCTTGTTCAGAAATGGTCATAATAAGCATGTAATGGACATGCAGGCTTTTATTCCTCTACAACGGGGGCGCAAAGGCACAAGCGTTGTGCCTCGTGTTCTGCTTCTCCAGAGTCAGGCTTAGCTGGCAGCAGCAACCTACTAGACAGGAAACTTCATGAGAGCAGTAGGTCAGTCTGGTTGGTTTTTTTTTTTTTTTGGTTGGTCGGTTGGTTGTGGGGCTTGAACTCTGGGCCTGGATGTTGTCCCTCAGCTCTTCAGCTCAAGGCTAGCACTCTACCACTTGAGCCACAGCACCACTTCCAGCTTTTTCTGCTTATGTGGTGCTGAGGAATTGAACCTCATGCATGCAAGGCAAGCACTCTACCACTGAGCCACCTTCCCAGCCCCAGTCTTTTTTTTTTTTTTGGTCATGAGGGTTGAAGTCAGTCAGGCCTGGATGCTGTCACTGAGCTCTTTGGCTCAATGCTAGCATTCTACCAGTTTGAGCCACAGTGCCATTTTCTGATGGCTAACTGGAGAAAAGAGTCCCACAGACTTTCCTGCCCAGGCTGGTTTTGAACCGTGATCCTCAGATCTCAGCTTCCTGAGTAGCATGGATTACAAGCATGAGCCACAAGCTCTCAGCTTGTCTTAATAAAAAGGAAAATTCTCCATTTTCTAAGGGTCCCCAAAGACCTCTCAATCATCTGTCCCTCCCTACAAAAGGTCTTTTATCGTGGCATCTACGGCTCTGCCTCTTTGAATGTGGCTGAGGAAGCTGGCACTGTAGTGGCACAGCTCAGGGCCCAGAGGCCAGCAAGGCACATGATCACCATACCTTGTTCAGTCATCTGCCGCTGCTCACAAATCCGAAGTACCTTGAGGGCTTTCTGCTCTGTGTTGAGGGGGATCCTCTCAATGTGGAGCTCCAAGGAAACTCGCCCCAGCTCAGGGCAGTAGTCAAAGTAATCCACTGCCAGTTGCCACAGGCTGCAGAGGATGGAGGCAGATGTGAGGGGTTGGCAATCCCTGGGGCTCCTCCCCACTGATCTCTCTGTGGCCATCAGGAAAGCAGACAACAGCAAACAGTCAAGCTGCAACGGGGGCCCCCTACCTGTGGTGAGCAAAGAGTCCCGAGGCATATTCCAGCAGGAGAAACTCTCTCATGTTGGAACCAAAGCTGCAATAAACACAAAACCAAGACTTTGGACGTGCTCCATTCTGGCCCTTCCACAGCCCAAGCTCCCAGGCATTTGGCCCAGCCTACCCCTGTTGGTGGTAGGAAGAGGGTCAGTGCCAGGCATCTAGCTCACTTACTAGAGGTTGTGTGACTGGAGGAGTTTACAGTGATCCAGCAGGTCTGTCAGGTGAGCCACGAACCACCAGTTGCTCAGAGCAATGCTATAAATTCAGACACCAAGACAAGGAAATCAGGTAGAAAGCAAATCCCATATGAGCTGGGCTTCAATAGGAAGCCCACAAATCCTATGTTTGAAAAAGAAGTGATATCACTTCTCAGCTGTTAGGAGAGCTATTGTCCGAAAATCTAAGCAAGTCTGGGTGCTGGTAGCTCATGCCTATAGTCCTAGCTACTCAGGAGGCCAAGATCTGAGAATTGCTATTCAAAGCCGGCCCAGGCAGGAAAGTTTCCTGAGATTCTTCTATTAACCACCAAAAAACACTGAGGTTCTTCTATTAACCACCAAAAAACAAGAAGTGCAGCTGTGGCTCACATGGTAGAGCACCAATATTGAGCAGAAAAAGCTCAAGGACAGCTCCCAGGCCCTGATTTCAAGCCCTAAGATATTCTCTCTCTCTCTCAAACACACAGACAGACACACACACTCACAGAACACTTGGGTTGGGAATGTGGCTTAGTGGTAAAATGCTTGACTAGCATGCATGAAGCCCTGGGTTCCTCAGTACCACATACACAGAACAAGCCAGAAGTGGCACTGTGGCTCAAATGGTAGAATGCTAGCCTTGAGCTAAAGAAGCTCAGGGACTGGGCATAGGCTCTAAGTTCAAGCTCCAGGACTGGCAAAAAAAAAAAAAAGTCAAAACAAAGCCCAGCATGAGTGGTTCACACAATCCTAGCTAGCAGAAGTCTGAAATCCGTTTCAAGATAACGCATGCAGTTAAGTTTAAAATTGTGGTCCTCTAGATTTTAGCCTCCTGAGTAATTAAGATTATAGGTGTGCACTACCAGCACCTAACTCAGCCATTAACTTTTTTGGCTAGTTATGGTGCTTGAACTCAGGGCCTGGGTGCTATCCCTGAGCTCTTTTGCTCAAAGCTAGTGCTCTACTATTTTGAGTCACAACTCCACTTCTAGTGGTTAATTGGAGATAAGAGTCTCATAGACTTTCCTATCTGGGCTGACTGAACCGCGATCCTCAGATTTCAGGCTCCTGAGTAGCTAGGATTACAGGTGTGAGCCACCAGTACCCAGCTATAGCCATTGATCTTACACTTCCTAACATCCAGACTGTGAGAACATAATTTCTCTTCTATATAACTTAACCAGTCTCAGCTATTCAGTTATACAGCACAAAATGGACTAAGGCAGATCTTCAGGAGGAAGGCAACAATCGGTGGTGTTAGTGATCGCACATTGTTGTGTCATACCTGAGACCGTGAGTGGTTACAACAGTTCGAGGGAGGGGTCCTACCTGCACTCCTTGATCACTTGGTGGATATCAAACTCGAAGGCTGCCATCAAAATGTTGTCCAAGGGCTCTGAGCTGCTCTCCCCTCCCAGAAACATGTCCAGGCTGGACTGTGGAAAGTGATGGCCCCACTCAATCCCCAGGACGCAAGCAGACACAGAGGGCAGCAGGGCTGCTGTATGGGGAACCCTGGAGAGTGGTGAGGGGTTCCTTCAAAAAAGGTTGAAGGACAGAGCCTACGTGTTCCTAGGGATATTCAGTTCCTGGAGACCACCCACAGAGAAGTCAGCCCCCACCAATGCAGTTCACTCACCTGTGCATAGAAGTGCAGGTCGATGGGTTTCACCGTGGGGTGGGAGTAGAGCAGGCGGGTCACCAGGAAGTGATACCAGTTACTCAGCAGCTCCTTCTGCTCCAGCAAGGTGGCCTCATCCCCCAGCATGATCTAGAGAGCCATTCCCTGAGCTCTGGAACGCAGGGGGCTGCTCCCCTGGGACTCACAGCTTGGCTGGGGTCCCTCCCAGAAAATCAACTGACAGCTGTCACAGGAGGAGCCAGCTCCCCCCCACCCCCCGACTATCTAGGATGCCAGGCCCTCCCCCCCCATCCCTCCCGGCTGCTCCTGGGGGCAGCCCAACCAGACCCAACCCGGCTGCTCCCCAGACCTTGCAGAGACACTCTAGATGGGGATTGGCAGCGAACGTGCCATCCTGCAGGTGCCGCTCACACTCCTCACACCAGTGCTGCCACTTCAGCTCCAGCTCTGTCAGCGTCTGGGTATTGCCAGGCTAAGGGGAAAGACATACCGCGAGGCATCACCAAACCTGAATGTTTCCGCGTCATGGTGCCTCATCTCCCATGACACGACCCAGCCAACCAGCAGCTCCCACATACACTGAGAACGGGCATTGTCCTCATCAGTTCCCCAAGGATGCGGCACATGCCTGCAGAGGGGGGGTTAGCGTCAGCCTCTTTGGACAGCATCTGTCGGGCCTCATCCAGCCGGCCCTGCAGCACCAAGATGGTCACCTGCAAGGAGATGAGGGACCATGAGGAATGGTGGGAGGCCGAGTTTTACAGTCACCCCTGGGAGGAGCAACATCTTGCTCCTCCTTCCAGAAGGACCCCCAGACCCTGCTTATCTAACTACAGTTTCAGTATCCAGACCCTGCTCATCTAACTGGAGTTTCAGGATAGGTGGCAACCAGCCCTTAGGCCCTAGCCATCAATTTTATTTATTTATTTATTGTCGATCGTGGAGCCTGAACTCTGGGCCTGGGCGCTGCCCCTGAACTCTTCAGCTCAAGACTAGCGCTCTACCACTTCAGCCACAGCGCCACTTCCAGCTTTTTCTTCTTATGTGGTGCTGAGGAATCGAACCCAGGGCCTCATGCATGCAAGGTAAGCACTCCACCACTGAGCCATCTTCCCAGCCCTTAGCCATCAATTTTATACTCATGTCTTTTCTTCCTTTTATCTACAACAAATCCAATTTCTTTTTGTGTATACTGGTCCTAGGGCTTGAACTCAGGGCTTGGACACTGTCCCTAAGATTTTTTGCTTGTTTTTCTGACTTGTTAGTAGCCTATTAGAGATAAGTGTCTCTCAAGGGCTTTTCTATCCAGGTTGGCCTCGAACCACAATCCTTAGAACTCATCAGCCTCCTGGGTAGCTTAGATTACAGATGTAAGCCACCAGTGCCCTACTTCAAATTTCAAGTTTTTTATTGGAAAGTCTACAAAGCAGTCTTCTTCTGTGCTAGATTAGTTTTCAACTACTTTGGAACAGAGAGGAAGAGCTGGACCAGCGTTTCCATGATCCTGGACTCTAAGAGCCAGGAGGGACATGCAGGCCTGGCGTCCAATTCCATACCTCCCCCCGAGTTCCCAGAGCACTGGGACGACAGACTACAAAGTGCATGGAAGAGTCTGCAGAGGACTATTTATTACCAAGTTCCAGAAGCTCTCATGTTTGCTCGGATTCTCGCTGCCCAAAACATCTGCCGACAACGTGTCGACCTCGCACACATGGAGTCGAACCCAGTCAAGGAGGTGAAGAAGAAGAGGCCCAGCTGCAGAGAGAGTTATGTCACACACAAATAGCTTGGCTTCAAGTGTGGCAGCTGCCATTTTACCAAGTTACAGAGTTTGTTGGGTTGGGAAGGTGGCTCAGTGGTAGAGTGCTTGCCTGGCATGCATGAGGCCCTGGGCTCAATTCTTCAGCACCACATAAGCAGAAAAAGCCAGAAGTGGCGCTGTGGCTCAAGTGGTACAGGGCTAACCTTGAGCTGAAGAGCTGAGGGACAGTGCCCAGGCCCAGAGTTCAGGCCCACAACCGGCAAAAAAAAAAAAAGAAAAAAAAAAACCAGACAGAGTGTGTTAAGGAAGACAAGATGTAGGAGGGGGTTGTATCATTCAAGTGGAACACGTGATTCTGGATAATGCAGATAGGACACTTACTGAATCCTCCCTCCCTCCGTGTCAGGCAACCACCTCTTTCATTGAATCCTAGAAAGGACTGAATGCGGACTCAGACCTCACCCCACTCTCACACTCCCATCCACAGCTACAATGTTTATGAATATATACTGGCTATATAAGTAATGACCATGTAAGAACTGATATTGTCTAGGGATACATGAGCAATGCCGAATGTCTATGTATCCATCCCCTCAAATCTACTAGAGAAGGAACATAACAAAATGGGTTTTTTTTCCTTATAATTTTTTTTAATGTTTGTTTTTGCTGATCTGGGGCTTGAATTCAGGGCCTGGACACTGTTCCTGGGATTGTTTGGCTCAGTGGTAGAGTGCTTGACTTGCATGCACGAGGCCCTGGGTTCCATTCCTCAGCACCACATAAGCAGAAAAAGCTGGAAGTGATAAAGCACTAGCCTTGAGTTGAAGAACTCAGGGACAGAACCCAGGCTCAGAGTTCTGGCTCCGACAGACCGGGGGGGGGGAGGGGGGAAGCACCGCATGGGAAGCACTGCATCATAGTAGCAAAATCTTCCTAAAAATGTACCAAAGTCAAAAATGGAAAAAGATGACAGGGTCTTTCTTTGATATTGTGACAGAATTACTTGGGGGTTACCTGGGGCTACACTAGACTCACCTGGAGCTACTTCAATAAAAAGAATCTCACACAGATTCCAAATAAGTTCCATTGCAGACAAAATGGAGACCTAGGAAGAAATGGAGACAGGTTTCAACTACAAATATTACTGAGATCTGTTCTTGAAGCAAAGGAATAAAGCAGGGCTTGAATCAGTAAACTTTAAGGAACTAGTGTTCCTTTGGTAGAATTTCCCACAGGGAAGCCCACAAGAAAATTTTACATGGTGAGACACATTTTAAAAATTATAATTTTAGCCCGGCACCAGTGGCTCATGCCTTTAATCCTAGCTACTCAGGAGGCTGAGATCTGAGGATCACGGTTCAAAGCCAGCCCAGGCAAGAGAGACCGTGAGACTCCTATCTCCAATAAACCACCAGAAAAAACCGGAAGTGGCGCTGTAGCTCAAGTGGTAGAGCGCTGGCCTTGAGCTGAAGAGCTGAGGGACAGCGCCCAAGCCCAGAGTTCGGGCCCCACGACCGGACCCAAAAAAAAAAAAGAAAAAAGAAAAAAAAGAAAAAAAAATTCTAATTTTAGCCAGTCATCAGTGCCTCAGAGCTATAATCCTAGCCACTAAGGAGGCTGCAATCTGAGGATCCTGGTTCAAAGCCAGCCTAGGCAGGAAAGTCCATAAGACTCTTTAACTAACCACACTGTGGCTCAAAGTAGTAGAGTACTGGGCTGGGAAGGTGGCTCAGTGGTAGAGCTCTTGCCTTGTATGCATGAGGCCCTGGGTTCGATTCCCCAGCACCACATACGCAAAAAGAAAAAAAGCCAGAAGTGGCGCTGTGGCTCAAGTGTTAGAGTGCTAGCCTTGAGCTGAAGAGCTGAGGGACAGCACTCAGGCCCACAGTTCAGGCCCCACGACCGGAAAAAAAAAAAAAAAAGTAGTAGAGTACTAGCTTCGAGTGAAAAAAATCTCAGGGACAGTGCCCAAGTCAAGTTGTTGTTATTCAGTCCTGGGCTTGAACTCCTTGGGTACTAACAACAAAAAGAGGTAATTTTTTTTTTGGTCGGTCGTGGGGCTTGAACTCTGGGCCTAGGCGCTGTCCCTCAGCTCTTCAGCTCAAGGCCAGCGCTCTACCACTTGAGCTACAGCGCCACTTCCGGTTTTCTGGTGGTTTATCGGAGATAGGAGTCTCACGGTCTTTCCTTCCCGGGCTGGCTTTGAACCGAGATCCTCAGATCTCAGCCTCCTGAGTAGCTAGGATTACAGGCATGAGCCACCAGCGCCCGGCCAAAAAGAGGTAATTTTATACTCATTCTTTAGATGAAAAACTCCACCCTCAAGTGGCTTCCCACTGGGTTGTGACTTGAAGATTACTACTCTGGGTTTGCAAACCCTAAATTGTGACTACCTGAGGACAAATGGCCATTAATAAATGGCCATTCAAAACACTCCTGAGGGGTTGGGAGTGTGGCTTAGTGAGAGAGTGCTTGCTTAGCATGCATGAAGCCCTGGGTTCAGTTCCTCAGAACCACATACACAGAAAAGCCGGAAGTAGCACTCTGGCTCAAGCGGTAGAGTGCTAGCCTTGAGCAAAAGAAGCTCAGGGATAGTGCCCAGCAAAAAATAAAAAATTAGGGCTGGAAAGGTGGCTCAATGGTAGAGCGCTTGCCTCACATGCATGAGGCGCTGAGTTTGACTCCTCAGCACCACATAAACAGAAAAAGCTGGAAGTGGTGCTGTGGCTCAAGTGGTAGAGTACTAGCCTTGAGCTGAAGAGCTGGAGGGACAGTGCGCAGGCCCAGAGTTCAGGCCCCAGGATTGACCCCCAAAATTAATTAATTAATTAATTAGTAATAAGCCAGTTCACACCTGTAATCCTAACTATGCAGGAGGCAGAGATCTAACAATCACAGTTCAAAGCTAGCCCAAGGACTGGGAAGGTGGCTCAGTGGTAGAGGGCTTGCCTTACACGCCTGAGATCCTGGGTTCGATTCCTCAGCACCACATAAGCAAAAAGAAAAAAGCCAGAAGTGGTGCTATGGCTCAAGTGGTAGAGCGCTAGCCTTGAGCTGAAGAGCTGAGGGGCAGCGCCCAGACCCAGCATTCAGGCCCCATGACCAGATTCAAAAAAAAAAAAAAAACAAATCAAAGCTAGCCCAGGAAGGAAGGTCCATGACACTCTTATCTCTAATAAACCACCAGAAAACTGGAAGTGGTGCTGAGGCTTAAGTGGCAGAGTGCTCGCCTTGAGCTGAAGAGCTGAGGGACAGCGCCTAGGCCCAGAGTTCAAGCCCCACAACTGACAAAAAAAAAAAAAAAAAACACTAAATTAAACCTGGACTCTGCTTTGAAGAATATACAGCTCTTCCTTTACCAACTCTGCATGCAGACATCATTCTAACTCACAAGGGAAAACCAATGCTTTATTGAACAGAAACAGGACACTCATTACTTCCTCTTCATTTCAAGGGCAGTTTCCTTTACCTGACTGCTATACCGGTGGCCACTGGCTGGATCTTTAGCAGCAACTAGCAAAACACAAAACATGTAAGTGAATGGAAATGAAATGTTTAGTTTCATTACAGCTTCATATACACAGCTCTGAGGTTTGTCTTTCTGCTTTCAGTCCAAGTTTTCTTTTGTTTTTGCCATACTGTGGTCTGAGCTCAGGGCCTAGTGCTTGGAAGCAGGTGCTTTTACCACTTAAGCTATGTCTCAGCCCATTTTTTTTTGTTTGTTTTGGTTTGCTTTTGGGTTTTTTTGCCCAAACAGGGTTT
Source organism: Dipodomys ordii (assembly GCF_000151885.1). Classification (NCBI taxonomy): domain Eukaryota; kingdom Metazoa; phylum Chordata; class Mammalia; order Rodentia; family Heteromyidae; genus Dipodomys; species Dipodomys ordii. The sequence continues at coordinate 4,177,482 of NW_012267223.1, forward strand.
CACTTTTTTTTTTGTCGGTTGTGGGGCTTGAACTCTGGGCCTGGGCGCTGTCCCTCAGCTCTTCAGCTCAAGGCGAGCACTCTACCACTTGAGCTACAGCGCCACTTCCGGTTTTCTGGTGGTTTATTGGAGATAGGAGTCTCACGGTCTCTCCTGCCCGGGCTGGCTTTGAACCACGATCCTGAGATCTCAGCCTCCTGAGTAGCTAGGATTACAGTCGTGAGCCACCAGCACCCGGCCAGGGTTTCAATTTTGACTCAAGATAACACAGACCACAATACTCCTTTGTATAGTTTCTGAGTAACAGGGATGCAGACAATTGCCAACACACACAGCTTTGTTTTGGATGAAACTTTTCAAAAGTTTTGCCAAGGCCAGCCTCAACCTGCCACTCTCCAATCTCACCTCCCAAGTAGCTACGATTATAGAAGTGAATGCTGTGCTTTAGTGGTTCATATTCATTTGATGTAAAGCAATGACAAATCAAGGCTCTCAACTGCCAAGCACTGATGACTAACACTTAAATCTTAGTTACTCAAGAGTCTGAGATTTGGGAATCCTGGTTCAAAGCCAACACAGGAAAGTGGTGAGATTCCAACTTAACTGCCAAAAAACCAGAAGCAGAACTATGGCTCAAGTGGTAAGAGCACTATCTTTGAAAAACCTAGGGAAGGGCTGGGAAGGTGGCTCAGTGGTAGAGTGCTTGCCTTGCATGCCTGAGGCCCTGGGTTTGATTCCTCAACACCACATAAGCAAAAAGAAAAAAGCTGGAAGTGGCGCAGTGGCTCAAGGGGTAGAGTGCTAGCCTTGAGCTGAAGAGCTGAGGGACAGTACCCAGGCCCAGAGTTCAGGCCCCACGAATGGACCCAAAAAAAAAAAAAGCTAAGGAACAGCAACAACCCAGGTCTCAGTTGAAGCCCCAGTACTGGCATAAAAAAAATTAATTAATTAATGCCTCTAGCAAAGAAATCATGTTACAGAAGACACTATCAAACAATAGGGAACTATGTGGCTCATGGTTATAATGGCCTTAAATTGCCAATGTTAAAGAACTGGAAAAGTAATTTTCACAACCTTAATTTGGGCCTTTAGCTTCAAACATTTCAATCAGTAAAGCAACTGAATATATTAAACTTGGAACATAGGAGTTCAAGCCCAAGACTGACCTCCCCCGTCAAAAAAAAAAAAAAAAGGATTGTGTTACAATTAGAAACCAAGAATTTGGGATTGGAATGTCAAGATTTTTACTTCACAGTATTTATAATCAGATAAATACTTCAAGTAGCATCAAGTACACACACAAAAGCCTTACTTGCAACCTGGTGCATTTCTTCCATACATGCTCTAATGACTGATCGGTAGTTTTTACTCACACGAACCAATCTATAAAATTGAAATGACAGACAAGATGAGTCCAGAACATTCTGTGGTTCCAGAAAGAAAGCACTCAAAAAAGATAGGAATTTGCTGAAAAGAGAGATGGAAGTCAACTTGAAGTGGCGCATTGCGGAGCTGAAATCACCCAAAAACAAAAAATGAAACGTAATACAAACGATGGGATAAACCACTCCTGAGTCTCTGCTGATGTTACTTGTTGATGAAATCTACTAGTAGCTACTAAATTTAGAAAATGAAGGCTGGTATTGGTGGCTCACACCTTTAATCCTAACTACTCAGGAGGCTGAGCTCTGAGGATTGTGGTTTGAAGCCAGCCTGGGCAGGAAAGTCTGTGAGAGACTTATCTCCAATAAACTACTCAGAAAAAGCCAAAAGTTGGGCTAAGAATGTGGCTTACTGGTAGAGTGCTTGCCTAGCATGCATAAAACCCTGGGTTCAATTCCTCAGTACCATATAAACAGAAAAAGCCAGAAGTGGTGCTGTGGCTCAAATGGTAGAGTGCTAGTCTTGAGTGCAGAGAGGCTCAAGGACAGAGCCCAAGCACTAAGTTCAACCTCAGGACTGGCCAAAATAAAATGTAGTAACAATAAAGTAAACAATAAAGCATGCCTTTCATTGAGCTTTTCATAATTGTTTTGGACGTCAGCATTTTTCAATAGCCTACTTACTGAGCTTTCCTAGATTTTCCAGTCAATTCTTCTTCAATTCTCTGGAGTCCCACAAAGATTCCATGTGATTCATTGAAGAGTTTTCTCAAAATTTGAGAGTAAACATCTACATCTTTCCGAACAATATGGATATAGGGGCAGTTTGGCACTGTTTCTGATTTTTCTGAAACAAAGAAGAAAAATAAAGAAAATTACCCCAAAAAGAGAAGCCATTCTCAACTTTAAACCTATTTAATTATAAAAGCATTAGCAAGGGGCTGGGGATTTAGCTCAGTGGAAGAGCGCCTGCCTGGCGAGTACAAGGCCCCGAGTTTGGTCCTTAGCTCTGGAGGAAAAAAAAAAGCTGTGAAAGACCAAAAGAAAGAAAAAATAAGACAACAAAAGCATTAGCAAGCCAGCTCTTTCTGTTTTAGTGGTAGTACAAATCAAACCCAGAGCCTTGTGAATGTTGGGAAAACACTCTACCACTGAGCTGCAGCTCCAACCCTTGGCTGACACAGGGTTTTGGTAGATAACCTAGACCAATCTGGAACTCACTATGCAAGCCCTCAGAGGTATTAAATTCTACGTTTGCCTTCATCTCTGGATATTCCTTCCTCCTAAGTGCTAGGATTATAAGCATCTGCCACCAAGCCTGACTAAAACATTAGTTTTTATAAATGAAATCAGAGCAGGGGCTGAGAAGGTGGCTCATTGGTAGAACGCTTGCCTTGCATACCTGAGGCCCTAGGTTCGATTCCTCAGCACCACATAAGCAAAAAGAAAAAAGCCGCAAGTGGTGCTGTGGCTCAAGTGGTAGAGCGCTAGCCTTGAGCTGAAGAGCTGAGGGACAGCGCCCAGGCCCAGAGTTCAGACCCCACAACCAGTCTCCAAAAAAAAAAGGTGACAGGATCTGCAAAGTTTTACAATAAGGGACTGCATCTAGCACTCTCAGGGCTCAGTTTAATGACTGGCATTGAAGAAGCAAAAAAGAAAAAAGCCCGAAGTGGCGCTGTGGCTCAAGTGGTAGAGCACTAGCCTTGAGCTGAAGAGCTGAGGGACAGTGCCCATGCCCAGAGTTCAGACCCCACGACCGGACCAAAAAAAAAAAAAGAAAGAAAGAACTTAAGGGGGGCGGGGAGGAAGGAAGACTGGAATACCAGTGGCTCAAGCCTATAACCCTACATAATCAGGAAGCCAAGACTTGAGGATCACAATTCAAAGTCAGCGCAGGCAGGAAATTCCAGGAGACTATCTCCAACTAATCACCAAAAAAGCAGGAAGCAGAACTACAGTTCTAGTGCTTAGTCTGTACAGGATGAGCCGGGAGTCTGGTCCTGTCCTGCCTCCTGCACAGTTCTGCCTCCAGAGAACCTCTAAGCCCCGGCCAGGGTAACACTATACCACGTGAGCCACAAGTCTACTTCTGGCTTTTTGGTAGTTAACTGGACACAAAGAGTCTCTTGAATTTGTCTGCCCGGGCTGGCTGGAAACCTCAATCCTTAGATCTCGGACTCCTGAGCAGTTAGGACTACAGGTATAAGCCACTGACACCTGTCCCCAGTCTGATATTTAAAAAAGATTTAAAAAGCAAATTGTTTTAATACCAAGAAGACTTGTCAGTTTTTTTTTCCCAGGACTCAACATCTTGCAAGTGATAATTACATAAAGCTGTGTAGTTCTAAAACACCTAAAGTTTCAAAAATAAAAACGTTACAAAGTAGTACTGGGAAGGTGGCCTAATGGTAGTGTTTGCCTAGCACATATTAGGCTCTAGGTTCAATTCTTCAATACCACATAAGCAGAAAAAGCCAGAAGTGGCGCTGTGGCTCAAGTGGTACAGGGCTAACCTTGAGCTGAAGAGCTGAGGGACAGTGCCCAGGCCCAGAGTTCAGGCCCACAACCGGCAAAAAAAAAAAAAGAAAAAAAAAAACCAGACAGAGTGTGTTAAGGAAGACAAGATGTAGGAGGGGGTTGTATCATTCAAGTGGAACACGTGATTCTGGATAATGCAGATAGGACACTTACTGAATCCTCCCTCCCTCCGTGTCAGGCAACCACCTCTTTCATTGAATCCTAGAAAGGACTGAATGCGGACTCAGACCTCACCCCACTCTCACACTCCCATCCACAGCTACAATGTTTATGAATATATACTGGCTATATAAGTAATGACCATGTAAGAACTGATATTGTCTAGGGATACATGAGCAATGCCGAATGTCTATGTATCCATCCCCTCAAATCTACTAGAGAAGGAACATAACAAAATGGGTTTTTTTTCCTTATAATTTTTTTTAATGTTTGTTTTTGCTGATCTGGGGCTTGAATTCAGGGCCTGGACACTGTTCCTGGGATTGTTTGGCTCAGTGGTAGAGTGCTTGACTTGCATGCACGAGGCCCTGGGTTCCATTCCTCAGCACCACATAAGCAGAAAAAGCTGGAAGTGATAAAGCACTAGCCTTGAGTTGAAGAACTCAGGGACAGAACCCAGGCTCAGAGTTCTGGCTCCGACAGACCGGGGGGGGGGAGGGGGGAAGCACCGCATGGGAAGCACTGCATCATAGTAGCAAAATCTTCCTAAAAATGTACCAAAGTCAAAAATGGAAAAAGATGACAGGGTCTTTCTTTGATATTGTGACAGAATTACTTGGGGGTTACCTGGGGCTACACTAGACTCACCTGGAGCTACTTCAATAAAAAGAATCTCACACAGATTCCAAATAAGTTCCATTGCAGACAAAATGGAGACCTAGGAAGAAATGGAGACAGGTTTCAACTACAAATATTACTGAGATCTGTTCTTGAAGCAAAGGAATAAAGCAGGGCTTGAATCAGTAAACTTTAAGGAACTAGTGTTCCTTTGGTAGAATTTCCCACAGGGAAGCCCACAAGAAAATTTTACATGGTGAGACACATTTTAAAAATTATAATTTTAGCCCGGCACCAGTGGCTCATGCCTTTAATCCTAGCTACTCAGGAGGCTGAGATCTGAGGATCACGGTTCAAAGCCAGCCCAGGCAAGAGAGACCGTGAGACTCCTATCTCCAATAAACCA
>NW_012267223.1:4182634-4195736 GCF_000151885.1 Dipodomys ordii
GTAACCCTCTGTATAGTATCTTTACAATAAAAAAATTTTTTTAAAAAGTTACAAAGTAAATTCAATTTTTCTTTTGGGGGGTCAGTCATGGGGCCTGAACTCTGGGCTTGGGCGCTGTCCCTGAGCTCTTCAGCTCAAGGCTAGCACTCTACCACTTGAGCCATAGCACCGTTTTCGGCTTTTTCTGCTTATGTGGTACTGAGGGATCGAACCCAGGGCCTCATGCATGCGAGGCAAGCACTCTACCACTGAGCCACCATCCCAGCCCAGTAAATTCAATTATTTGTGCCAAAGCCAAATGAAATCTGAGAGAATAAAGAACAATCAAATGTGTCAAATAGATAATCTTGGGGAAAAATAACTACCTTTTTTGTCGAAGGTGGTTTCACACACCAGCATTTCCCCAGGACCCCAGTCAAAACACATTTGCTTCTTCTTAGAATTCATACCTGGAATCAACTAGTAAAAGATAAGACACAGAACATATTATTACTAACAGGGCAGTGGTGGCTTACCTGTGTAATTCTAGCTACTCAGGAGGCTAAGATGGGTGCAGCAAAGTCCAGGAGAGTCTTCGGGTTGTTGTTTTTTTTCTGCTTATGTGGTGCTGAGGAATTGAAACCAGGGCCTCATGCACGCAAGGCAAGCGCTCTACCACTGAGCTACCTTCCCAGCCCAAGTCCAGGAGACTCTTATTGCCAATTAGCCACCAAAAAAGCTGGAAATAGGGATTGGTGATTTAGCTCATTAGAAGACCACCTCCCTAGCATGTGCAAGGCTCTGCAAAAACAAAAACCACCACAACAAGAAAGGAAGTGTAGCTGTGGCTCAAATGGTAGAGGCCCAGTTTTGAGCAAAAAAAGCTCACAGACAGCATCTAGACCTGGAGTTCAAGCCCCAGGACCAACACACACACACAAAAAAAAAAAGCCGGGCGCTGGTGGCTCACGCCTGTAATCCTAGCTACTCAGGAGGCTGAGATCTCAGGATCGCGGTTCAAAGCCAGCCCGGGCAGGAGAGACCGCGTAAGACTCCTATCTCCAATAAACCACCAGAAAACCGGAAGTGGCGCTGTAGCTCAAGTGGTAGAGTGCTTGCCTTGAGCTGAAGAGCTGAAGGACAGTGCCCAGGCCCAGAGTTCAAGCCCCACGACCGACAAAAAAAAGAAAGAAAGAAAAGAAAACAAAGTGTTCTTACAACTAAAGGCTTTTCATTTCCATCAACTTGCAAATAGCATCCTAGAAATCAACAGTGATGAAGGTGGTGCTAGTCTAGGGCTAAGGAAGAGTCTCAAATACCAGAGTAAGAGTGAGCCACTTAGTTCAAACTCCAGTAGGTGGTCAAAAAAGAGCCTAATCTACATGTGGGTGATTGTGTGCATGCATGCATTCATGTAGCTGAGACTACTGACCCCACGACCGGACCAAAAAAAAAACAAACAATTATTGCATTAGAATTTAATGATCTAGGGCTGGGAAGGTGGCTCAGTGGTAGAGTGCTTGCCTTGCATGCATGAGGCCCTGGCTTTTTCTGTCTATGAAGTACTGAGGCATCAAACCCAGGGCTTCATGCATGCTAAGCAAGCACTGTACCACTATGTCACATTCCCAGCCAACCCAATCAACATTCTTACATAAGTAGAAAAAGGAATAGAGAGATGACTTGTGGCTGGATAAAGTGATAGTAGTGATTCTAATATTTTAAGTTTCTGAAAAACAAACCTCACTTCAAGATGGCTCAGACTTGTAATCCTGGCTATTCAAGGAGGCTAAGATCTGAATCCTATGAGACTCTTACCTCCAATTAAGCACCAAAAAAAAAAAATCAAGTGGAGCTGTGGCTCAAATGAAAAAGCTAAAGGACAGAGGCCTGGCACCATTTAAACTATTAACATCAGGCATATCTAATAGTTTGTCCTTTTTCTTTTAAAGTTCATTTTAGTATAACAAGGTTAGAGTAGGGAAAAGCAATTCACTTTTAATTACCTAATATTAGCATTTTACAGTAAGTGAGCCTCGTAGGAGATAACCCCCACTAACTGCTTTTTTTGTGTGTGTGCCAGTCCTGAGGTTTGAACGCAGGGCCCTGTCCTTAAGCTTTTTTTTTTTTTTGGTCGGTCGTGGGGCTTGAACTCTGGGCCTGGGCGCTGTCCTTCAGCTCTTCAGCTCAAGGCGAGCACTCTACCACTTGAGCTACAGCGCCACTTCCGGTTTTCTGGTGGTTTGTTGGAGATAGGAGTCTCAAGGGTCTCTCCTGCCCGGGCTGGCTTTGAACTGCGATCCTCAGATCTCAGCCTCCTGAGTAGCTAGGATTACAGGCGTGAGCCACCAGCGCCCAGCTCATCCTTAAGCTTCTTTTGCTCAAGACTAGCACTCTACCACTTGAACCACTTCCAGTTTTTTCTGTGTATGTTATATTGAGGAATCGAATCCAAGGCTTCATGCATGCTAGGCAAGCACTCTACCACTAAGCCACATTCTCAGCCCTACTAACTGCTTTTAAGAAAGGTCTCATGTGTCATTTTTGCCTAGTAAGCTTTGACAGTAACTTCATTTTCACTTTTTGGTGTTTTTTTTTAGCGTAATGTGTACTTTATACAACCACGTGTGATCTTTTACAAACAGAACCAGAAATTCACCAAATCTGTCCTTTTGATTTTATCACTGCTTTATAATCTGATAACTCTAATTTAAAACTGGAGGTATTTCCACTTTCTAAAATCGCCCAACACACACACACACACACATGAGGGAAAGTAACTTATGGGAAATTATTTGGCTTACTGAGGAGGTCAGGAAAGACATTTGAAAAACAAGAATATAAAAGCGAAGAGGACATTCCAGACAGCCAGAGCGATAGATCAAGGCCTAACGGCAGATAAAGCCCAACTAAAGCCCAGGAAATCCAGTGGCACCTCAGAGAGGAAGACGGGGGAGGAGGGGTTAAATACAGAGCAACCGAATAGGAAGTCTCGGATGGAGCAAGTGGCTCTGACACACCTCCAGACGGCACCAAGACCGAGGCCAGGCTGACGGTGCAGCGGGCGGCTCTTAGTGCAGCTGTGAGGGGAGGGACACTTTTCTTAGTCCGAGCCCATTCTAAGGTTCTAAAGGAGAATCGAGGGGCGCAGAGACACAAGGCAGGGGCGCGATGGAGTGGGGCTTCCGGGGCGGGACCTGCGAGTGCACACAGGAGCGGAGACCGGGCGGCCACAGCGCCGCAGCCGCGTTCCGGCCTGGGCAGCGAGGCCCCCGCCGTGCCCCCCCACCCCCCGCCCCATCCCCACCCCCGCTCCGGAACTTTGCCCCAGCCTGAGAAGAGCTCAGACCAGCGCACACGCGGCCGGCTGGGCGCGGCGCACCCGCAGTGAGAAGCACGCGCGGTCCTTGAACTCGGACAAAGCATCCAGTCCGTTCGGGGCGCACTTACGGTGATGGTGGGCTCGCCGTCAAGCTCCTCCATAGCGCCGCGCCCCGGAAAATCTACACCTCGCGGGGCTACAGAGGCTCCGGAGTCGGGGTTCCCGCTCAGAGTCAGCTGCGAGAGAGGACCCCGCCAGGGCGCCTTCTGCAGCGCCTGCAGACCCAACCTTACACCGCACTGCAGAGGCCTCTCATCTGCGCCAGCACCGCTCCTCTGCGACCTCGGAGACCAGGCTCCTTCCTAGCCCAGACACACGCCAGGGGGAACACAGCTTCTGGAGCCATCAGTGCTTGCAGGAACTTTTTCATCCGATCAGGCGGTGCTGAGGACAGCCCCGCGCCACTCAGGGAAAAGGCCTCAGACACTCCCGGGGGCAGTCCGGCGGGCCGGGCCGGGGCTGTGCGACTGCGCCTGCGCCATCGGAGGCGCTGCCTCTAGCGCGGAGGTCAGCCGAGCCTCGACCTCTGTAGGTCCAGCACTGTCCTCGTGTCGATCTACCCCTTTCTGGTGTTTGGCTTGCTGTGGTTGCACCCGGGTCGCACTACTGTTTGTGTGTGCATCACTCCCGCCCCCAAACACTGGAAGCACACGCGGTGGTGTGGTTGTGAAATTGAGACAGCTGGGCTTGCTTCACTAAGCATAAATGATGGTTCTGTAATCTCTCCTGGCAAAAACAGAACAAAGCACTCGAATTAGGGAATCCCTGGCCGACTGTGTGGAAAAATAAGAGCTGTTCAGAGAACTTAATTTTTTAAGTAACAAATAGCACGTAAATAGAAACGTTCTGAAAGACCAAACAACCCTTTTAACTTGTTTTGGTTTTAGATTTGGTCTTCCTATGCAGTCCCAGCTGTCCTAGATATATGGAGTGTGTGTGTGAACTCAGGGCCGGGGCACTGTCTCTGAATTTCTAGCACTCTACCACTTGAGCCACAGCACCACTTCCGACTCTTTATGTGGTGCTGAGGAATGGAACTCAGGGCTTCATTTCATTCGTGCCGGATAAGAACTCTACCCTAAGCCACATTCCCAGCCCTGTCCTAGAATCTGATTATTTGGCCTCAGCCTCCTAAGTGTTAGTATTCTAGGTATGCACTATTACACCCAACAAAACTGTAAATGAATATTAAATTTATGTGTGGGGGGGGGCGGTGCTTGGAATGTGGCCTAGTGGTGGAGCGCTTGCCTAGCATGCATGAGGCCCTGGGTTCAATTCCTCAGTACCATATAAGCAGAAAAAGCCAGAAGTGGTACTATGTCTAAAGTGGTTGAGTGCTAGCCTTGAGCAAAAAACAATTCAAGGAAAGTGCCCTGGCCCTGAGTTCAAGCCTCAAAACTGGCAAAAAAAAAAAAAAAAAAAGTCTCACAGACTTGCCTGTCTGGGCTGGGCTGGCTTTGAACATTGATTCTTTTATTTCAGCCTCCTGAGTAGCTAGGATTGATTACAGGTATGACCCACCCTGCTAAAATGTCTCTCATTAATTTTTTTATTTTTTTTGAAAGTGTGACTCAAGTGGTGGAATACCAGCCAAGCAAGCCCAAGGTCCTGAGTTCAAATCCAGATATAGACCAAACAACAGCTAAAAGAAAAGAAAAAACAACTGAGGAGTACAATTCTAAATGTGACAAGCCATCTTAGCCTGAAAAGCTACTCCAGTCCTGTTGCTCACACTCTCCCTAAACTTAAGAATTGCTGGGTGGGCCCAGGTAGCTCACACCTGTAATCCTAACTACTCAGGAGGCTGAAATCTGTGGATCTCAGTTCAAAACTAGCTTGGGCAGCGATGTTCAAGAGACTCTTAGCTTCAATTAACTACAAGAAAAGCTGGAAGTAGAGTTATGGCTCAAGGAAAAAACAGCTCAGGGGTAGCACCCAGGCCCTGAGTTCAAACCCCAGGACTGGCACAAAAAAAAAAAAAAAACTTCAAAATTATCTAGAGTGCTAACTCTAAATCACAAATTCTTGAGCCTAGTCCCCAGAGTTTCAAATTCCATTAAGTCTAGGGTAGGACCCGGTATTTGCATTTCTAACAAGCTCTTTCAGGAAGTTGTTGTCTGGTGGGGCTACACCCTTTGAGATCCAGCAGCCAAACTCAACTATTCCAAGAGTATAATCCTTCACAAAGAAGACCTCCAGCTGGGTTTCCCTGCTCTGTCCTCCAGGTGGAAAAGTCCTAAGAATAATCAAAAAAAAAAAAACCGGAAGTGGTGTTGTGGTTCAAGTGATAGAGCAGTGGACACCTTGATTGAGCTGAAGAGCTTGGGACAGTGCCCAAGCCCAGAATTCAAGCCCCACAAGCAACAAAAAAGAAAAAAGGAGGACTGGGAAGGTGGTTCAGTGATGGAGCACTTGCCTTGCATGCATGAGGCCCTGGGTTCGATTCCTCAGCACCGCACAAGCAAAAAGAAAAAAGCTGGAAGTGGCGCTGTGGCTCAAGTGGTAGAGTGCTAGCCTTGAGCTGAAGAGCTGAGGGACAGCGCCCAGGCCCAGAGTTCAGGCCCTACCACCGGACATCCCCCCCCCAAAAAAAAAAAAGAAAAATAAGAGGCCCTCTAATTAGCCATAGTCATGGAGCCTCTCTTCCAGTTCCCTGCTTGAATCTTGTGGACAGAGTTGTTGTTGGAATGGGGCATTGGTAGAGTTAGAGAAACTTGAATTTGTCATACCACTGTGGAGGCTGAATAACTTATCAGTATTGGGAAGGACTCTACAGGCATAGTAATCCCATGACAAGTTCTATACAAAATATTAGCACCAATAAAAGGTACAGTCCCTAGGCCATCCCTGAATTTAAGGCCCAGACCAGTACATACACACAAACACACACACACACACACAGGATGATCTCCAGCAACATCATTAGTAGGTATTAGGTACCAATAAGGCTCACCCTGCAATCCTAGTTACTCTGAAGGCTGAGGATCATCATGGTTCAAAGCTAGCCAGGGGGGGCTGGGAAGGTGGCTCAGTGGTAGAGCACTTGCCTTGCATGCATGAGGCCCTGGCTCGATTCCTCAGTACCACATAAGAAAACAGAAAAAAGCCGGAAGTGGCGCCGTGGCTCAAGTGGCAGAGCATGAGCCTTGAGCTGAAGAGCTGAGGGACAGCGCCCAGGCCCAGAGTTCAGGCCCCATGACTGGACCAAAAAAAAAGTCTCACAGACTTTGTGCCCTAGCTTTTTTTTTGGGGGGGGGGGCGTCCGGTCGTGGGGCCTGAACTCTGGACCTGGGTGATGTCCTTGAGGTCTTCAGCTCAAGGCTAGCACTCTACCACTTGAGCCACAGCGCCACTTCCGGCTTTTTTCTTTTTGCTAATGTGGTGCTGAGAAATTGAACTCAGGGCCTCATGCATGCAAGGCAAGCGCTTTACCACTGAGACACCTTTCCAGCCCTGTGAGACTCTTATCTCCAATTAACCAACAAAAAGCTGGAAGTGAAGCTGTGGTTCAAGTCATAGTAATACCTTTGAGCAAAAGAGCTAAAGGACAGTGCCCAGGCCCTGAGTTCAAGCCCCCCAGTATCAACATGCACACACAGATGCAAATGAGGAAGAAGAAGAGGAGGAAGAGAAAAAGGAGGAGGAAGAAATAATAAGTTATTATCATTAATAAGTCAACAAACCTTGCTGGGCAGTGGTAGCTCACACTTGTAGTCCTAGCTCCTCAGGAGAGGATGAGAACTGAGGATTACAATTTTAAACCAGCCCAGGCAGGAAAAGTCTGTGAAAGTCCTATCTCCAATAAATTGCTCAGAAAAAGCCAGAAGAGGGCTGGGAAGGTGGCTCAGTGGTAGAGCACTTGCCTTGCATGCATGAGGCCCTGGGTTCGATTCCTCAACACCACATAAGCAAAAAGAAAAAAAGAGCCGGAAGTGGTGCTGTGTCTCAAGTGGTAGAGCGCTAGCCTTGAGCTGAAGACCTGAGGGACAGCACCCAGAGTTCAGGCCCCATGACCGGACCCAAAAAAAAAAAAGAAAAAGCCAGAAGAGACACCCTGGCTCCAGTAATATAACTCTAGCCTTGAGCAGAGAGAGGCTCAGGGACAGAGCACAGAGCGTAGGCCAGAGTTCAAGCCCCAGGACTACAAAAAAAAAATTATTATTATTATAAGTAAATATATATATATAATAATTATCAGCTCTAGGAACCATTTGAACCATTCTGCCTTCAGATTTCCTGTAAAATGGAAGAATTCAGTATTCAGTACTCCAGCAATACTCAAAGATAGCTTAAGAACCCATATGAACTCTGTTAGATGAGAGAGAAACTTGAGGGTATAAGCTTTGTACTTGATAGCAATTTAATATTTTACAATTTATTTATTTCATTTCTTTTCCTTCCTTCCTCCCTCCCTCCCTTCCCCCCCCCCACTTTCTTTCTTTCTTGTTTTGTGCCAGTTCCAGAAATTGAATTTCGGACTTGGGCACTGTCCCTCAGTTTTTTGTTTGTTTGTTTGTTTGTCTGTTGCTGTCCCTCAGCTCTTCAGCTCAAGGTAAGCCCTCTACCACTTGAGCCACAGCGCCACTTCCAGTTTTCTGGTGGTTTTTTGGAGATAAGAGTCTCAAGGATTTTCCTGCCTGGGCTGGCTTTGAACATAAGACTGGCACTATACCACTTGAATCACATCTCTACTTCCAGACTTTGGCTAAGGTTAGTTAGAGATCTGTCTGCTCTGCGTGGCTTCAAATCAAGATACTCAGATCCCAGCCTCCTGAGGAGCTGGGATTACTGATGTGAGCCACTACCACCGTATACCCTTTAGGTGTTTGTTTTTTGTTGGTCATGGGCCTTGAACTCTGGGTCTGGACTCTGTCCCTCAGTTCTTCAGCTCAAGGCAAGAGCTCTACCACTTGAGCCACAGCACCACTTCTAGTTTTCTGATGGTTCATTGGAGATTAGTCTCACAGACTTTCCTGCCCTGGCTGGCTTTGAACCATGATCCTCATATCTCAGCCTCCTGAGTAGCTAGGATTAAAGGCATGAGCTGCTAGCACCCAGCTAGATCCAATACTGTCTTTTTTGTTGTTGTTGTTGGTCATGGGGCTTGAAATCTGGGCCTGGGCGCTATCCCTGAGCTCTTTAGCTCACGGCAGTGCTCTACCACTTGAGTCACTGCACCCTTTCCAATTTTCTGGTGGTTTATTGGAGATAAGAGTCTCAAGGACTTTCCTTCCTGGGCTGGTTTTGAACAGTGATCCTCAGGTCTTGGCCTCCTGAGTCGCTAGGATTATAGGCATGAGCCACTGGTGCGCAGTTTCCCTCAACTTTTTTGCTTAAGTCTAGTGCTCTACCACTTGAGCCACAGCTCCACTTTGAGCTTTTTGGTGGTTAATTAGAGATAAGAATTTCTCAGATTTTGGGCTGGAAAGGTGGCTCAGTGGTAGAGCGCTTGCCTTGCATGCATGAGGCCCTGGGTTCAATTCCTCAGCACCACATAAGCAAAAAGAAAAAAGTCGGAAGTGGCACTGTGGCTCAAGTGGTAGAGTGCTAGCCTTGAGCTGAAGAGCTGAGGGACAGCGCCCAGGCCCAGAGTTCAGGCCCCAGGACCGGACCCAAAAAAAAAAAAGAATTTCTCAGATTTTCCTGCCCAGGTATCCTGCTCAGATATTCTTGACCTCTATTGTCAGATTATGGAAATGAGCAACTGGCTCACGTATTTCTCAGGGGTTTTGGCAAGGATTAAAAACTCTAAATGGGTTCTGTGATTCTTTGTTCCCTTCCTCATTTATTTAGCTATTCAACCATTCATTCACTCATATCATATATTTAATGATACAAGATCTCTCTCTCTCCCTCTCTCTCTCTCTCTATCTATGTGTATATAGCCCTGGCCACTCAGAACTTAAGACTTAATGTATAGACAAGGCTGATTTTTACTTTCTTTTTTTTTTTTTTCTTGTCAGTCGTGGGGACTGGGCGCTGTCCCTCAGCTCTTCAGCTGAAGGCTAACACTCTTCCACTTGAGTGAAGGCTGATTTTTAATTTGAGATTCTCCTGCTTCTACCTCCAAAGAGCTGGGAGTGCAAGCATACAACAGCATGCCTGGCTCTTTCCTACTCTATTGCAAATCAAGTTGTTGCTGTTGTTGTTTTTTTCTAGTACCAGGGCTTGAACCCAAGGCTTACATGTTCAGCTTTCTTTTTTTTTTTTCTTTAATTTTTTTTTGGGGTCCAGTTGTGGGGCCTGAACTCTGGGCCTGGACACTATCCCTCAGCTCTTCAGCTCAAGGCTAGTGCTCTACCACTTGAGCCACAACGCCACTTCCGGCTTTTTTCTTATGTGGTGCTGAGGAATCAAACCCAGGGCCTCAGGCATGCAAAGCAAGCGCTCTACCACTGAGCCACCTTCCCAGCCCATGTTCAGCTTTCTTACTCAAGGGCCTCTCTACCATGTGATCTACAACTCTAGCCTATTATTTTGCTGGCTAATTGGTAATAGAAACTCTTGGACTTTCTGCCAGAGCTGGCTTGGTGATATACATATCTCAGCTTTCTGAGTATAGGAATGAGCCACTGGTGCCTGGTCTGCAAAATTTTTAATTCACCTTTGATAGTAAAAACTTTTCACTAGTCAGGTACCAGTGGCTCCTAGCTGCTCAAGAGACTGAGATCTGAGGATCCTGATTCAAAGTCAGCCCAGGCAGGAAAGTCTTTGAGACTTTATTTTATTTTTTATTTTTTTTGTCGGCCGTGGGGCTTGAACTCTGGGCCTGGGCACTGTCCCTCAGCTCTTCAGCTCAAGGCGAGCACTCTACCACTTGAGCTACAGTGCCACTTCCAGTTTTCTGGTGGTTTATTGGAGATCGGAGGCTCACGGTCTCTCCTGCCCAGGCTGGCTTTGAACCGCGATCCTGAGATCTCAGCCTCCTGAGTAGCTAGGATTACAGGCGTAAGCCACCAGCGCAGGGCTTCTTTGAGACTTTATAATCTCCAATTATCCACTAGAAGACTGGAAGTGGAGCTGTGGCTCAAAGAACTAGAGTGATAGCCTTGAGCAAAAGAGTTCAGGGACAGTGTGCAGGCCCTGAGTTCAAGTCCCACAACCAGCAAAAAAACAAAACAAAAAACTTTCTACTACATAACAACCATCATGCTTATTCCTTTATTCAGCAGGCTGGGATCTGAGGTTCAACGCTAGCCCAGGCTGGAAAGCACATGAGACTTCTATTTCCTGTTAACCAGAAAAAAGCTGGAAAGGGGCTGGGAAGGTGGCTCAGTGGTAGAGTGCTTGCCTTGCATGCCTGAGGCCCTGAGTTCAATTCCTCAGCACCACATAAGCAAAAACAGAAAAGCCGGAAGTGGCGCTGTGGCTCAAGTGGTAGAGCGCTAGCCTTGAGCTGAAGAGCTGAGGGACAGCGCCCAGGCCCAGAGTTCAAGCCCCACGACCGGACCCCCAAAAAAAAAAGAAAAAGAAAAAAGCTGGAAGTAACACTATGGCTCAGGTGGTAGAGCACCAGCCTTGAGGGAAAAACTAAGGGACAGCACCCAGGGCCTGAGCACTGTCCTTGAGCAAAAATGCTCTAGTATTCTACGATTTGAGCCTCAAACTCACTGCCAGTTTTTTGGTGGTTATTTAAAGATAAGATTGGAGGACTGGGAATGTGGTTCAATGGTAGAGTGCTTGCCTTGCATGCATGAAGCTCTGGGTTTGAGTCCCCAGTACCACATACACAGAAAAAGCTGGAAGTGGCACTGTGGTGCAAGTGGTAGAATGCTAGCCTTGAGCAAAAAGAAGCTCAGGGACTGACAAGAAAGAAAGCCAGATGGATGTCAGTAGCTCACGCCTATAATACCTATAATACTAACTACTCAGGATGCTGAGGTTTGAGGATTGCAGTTCAAAGCCAGCCTGAGCAAGGACAGTCGGTGCGACTCTTATCTCCAATAAACCACTCAGAAAACCAGAAGTGGTGCTGTGGCTCAAATGGTAGAGCACTTGCCTTGAGCTGGAGAGCTGAAAGTGCCCAGGGCCTGAGTTCAAGCCCCACAATCGACAAAAAAAGAAAAGTTTGGACTTTCCTGCCTGAGCTTGCTTTAATCTACAGTCCTCAGTTCTCAGCATCCTGACTAATTAGATTATAGGACTGAGCCACTGGCACCCTGTTCTCATATTGGTTTTGTTACTATGGCTCTGTAGTCTAATTAGAAATATGTTATTATGATACGTCCATTGTTTCTGCTTAGGATTACTTTTGCTATTCAGGGTCTTTTATATTTCCACATGAATTTTGGGATTGATTTCTTTTTCTGTGAAGACTAACATTGGGGTTTTGATGTATATTGCATTAGATCTGTGGATTATGTTCAGTTATTAATGAAGGGATTTTGTTTTTGTCAGTCATGGTGCTTGAACTCTGGGCCTGGGCGCTGTCCTTCACCTCTTCAGCACAAGGCAAGCACTCTACCACTTGAGCCACAGTACCACTTCCAGTTTTCTAGTGGTTTATTGGAGATAAGAGTTTCATGGAGGGGCTGGGAAGGTGGCTCAGTGGTAGAGCACTTGCCTTGCATGCCCAAGGCCCTGGGTTCAACTCCTCAGCACCACATAAGAAAAAAGCTGGAAGTGGCGCTGTGGCCCAAGTGGTACAGTGCTAGCTTTGAGCTGAAGAGCTGAGGAACAGCGCCCAGCCCAGAGTTCAGGCCCCACGACCGGACCCCCCCCAAAAAAAAAAAAGGGTGTCATGGACTTTCCTGCCTGGCTTTGAACCATGATCCTCAGATCTCAGCCTCCTGAGTAGTTAGGATTACAGGTGTGAGCACCAGCACCCAGCAGGAAATTTAATATTAGGTAATTTTTTTGTGTGTGTGACTTTTTGCGTAAGACTATACTGGGCTTGAACTCAGGGCCTTGTATTTGCTCTTGGCTTTTCCCCCTCAAGGCTTATTATGCTCTATCACTTGAGCCACACCTTCACTTCTATCATCTTTGACAGATTTTGAAATACTATGAAGTTGGGAAAGGATGCTGTGACAACAAAAATGACCCATGTTCTTCAGCCTCCTGAGTAGCTAGGATTATAGGCATGAGCCTACTGGTGCCCACTTAAGGGTTTACATAGGAAAAATTGAGCTCAGTGCCGAGTATATGACCATTGTCTGACAATTGTTGGTTCTGGTTGTTTCTTCCTTTTTTGTGTGTGCAAGTACTAGGACTTGAACTTGGGACATCATAAATATCTTTTTTTGTTTGTATTGTTTTGCCATTCCTGGGGCTTGAACTCAGGGCCTGGGCACTGTCTCTGGGTTTCTTTTGCTCAAGGCTAGCACTCTGTTTTTTTCTTTTCTTTTTTTTTTTGGTGGTCATGGGGCTTGAACTCTAGGCCTGGGTGTTGTCTCTGAGCTCTTCAGTGCTCTACCACTTGAGCCACAATGCCACTTCCAGTTTTCTGGTGGTTAGTTGGAGATAATAGTCTCATAGACTTTCCTGCTCAGGCAGGCCTGGAATCTCAATCCTCAGATCTCAGCCTCCTGAGAAGCTAGGATTACATGAGTGAGCCCAGATACTGGTGTACTATTCTTTTTTTTGGGGGGGGGAGGGGTCTGGTCATGGGGCCTGAACTCTGGGCCTGGGCGCTGTCCCTTAGCTCTTCAGCTCAAGGCTAGCACTCTACCACTTGAGCCACAGCACCACTTCTGGCTTTTTTTTTTTCTGCTTATGTGGTGCTGAGGAATTGAACCCAGG
>NW_012267223.1:4195786-4199435 GCF_000151885.1 Dipodomys ordii
CTGGCTTTTTTTTTTTCTGCTTATGTGGTGCTGAGGAATTGAACCCAGGGCCTCATGCATGCAAGGCAAGCGCTCTACCACTGAGCCACCTTCTCAGCCCCTGGTGTACTATTCTTGCTTTGTCCTATTCTTGCTAACTCCACTACTTGAGCCACACCTCTTTTTTGGCTTTTTCGCTGGTTAATTGCGTATGTGTCTCATGGACCTTTGTATTTAGGATGGGTTTGAATCTCAATCCTCAGATCTCAGCCTCTTGAATAACTAGCATTACAGGTATGAGTTACTAGGTAGCTGGCTTTCTTTAATCTCTTCTTCACCAAAAAAGACTAGGAGAAACCACCCAAAGCCAGAAACAGGATCAGAACTGGAGTAGATAGTTTTCATTGGTATTTAGATAATAGAATAGATAAGATTTGGAAATGGATTAAATGTGGTTTTGAAGGACAAAAGGAGACAAGAATGTCCCCAGGCTTTCTGGCTTAGAGTCTGGGTTGTAATGGCCATTTATAGAAAGTACAAGGATTAAAGGAGGGGGCAAATTGGGAAAAGTAAGATGAAGATTTGAGTTGAGCTCTTCTGAGTACGAGATGCCGCAGGCATCTGAGAAGATGCTCACAAGTGAGAAACTCAAAGAAAGATCTGGTAGAAAAATAGATTTGAGAATTTTTTTTTTGGGGGGGGATGTCGGTCGTGGGGCTTGAACTTTGGGCTTGGGCCCTGTCCCTGGGCTCTTCAGGTCAAGGGGAGCACTCTAACGCTTGAACCACAGCGCAACTTCCGATTTTCTAGTGGTTTATTGGAGATAAGAATCTCACGGACTTT
This sequence comes from Dipodomys ordii, assembly GCF_000151885.1. Lineage (NCBI taxonomy): Eukaryota > Metazoa > Chordata > Mammalia > Rodentia > Heteromyidae > Dipodomys > Dipodomys ordii. The sequence goes on from NW_012267223.1 coordinate 4,196,609, forward strand.
TCTGCCTGGGCTGGTTTTGAACCAGTAATCTTCAGATCTCAGCCTCCTGAGTAGCTAGGATTACAGGCCTGAGCCACCATAGTGTGAGGTGTTGCTGACTCACACCAATGATCCTTGCTACTCAGGAGGCTCAGAGCTGAGGATTACAGTTTCAAGGAATGTCCTGGAAACTCTACTTTTTTTTTTGCCTGTCTTGGAGCTTGAACTCAGGCCTGAGCACTGTCCCTGAGCTTCTTTTGCTCTAGGCTAGCACTCTACCACTTGAGCCACAGTGCCATTTTTGACTTTTTCTGTTCTTGTGGTACTGAGGAATTGAACCCAGGGCTTTATGCATACTAGGCAAGCACTCTACCACTAAGCCACATGAAAACATCCATCACATCCATCCCAGGGGACCACACAGAGGCAGGAAGGCACAAGAGAAAGATTGTTACAAGGTTTATTAGAGGAGCCATATTTGCCCTGGAGAAAGAGAGCTCGTGGCACCTCCACTATGGAGGTAGCAGCAAGAGTCTGAGTTGTAGGAAGTGAGGGAGAGGGGAGTTCAGGTGGGTCTGAGTGGAAAGAGGGAAAGGCTGGCAGGTCTGGTGAAGCTGAGGACCAAAGGTGGGCATAATGCCTACACCACATTCCCAGCCCTACTCTTATTTTTGTGCCAACGTTTTGCTCAAAGCTGGTGCTCTAACACTTGAGTCACAGCTCCACTTTCAGCTTTTTGGTGGTGAATTCTCAAGGACTTTCCTAACCTAGCTGGATTCTCAGATCTCAGCCTCCTGAATAACTCAGGAAGTCCTAGATAGATAGATAGATGATATAGATATAGATATCTCCAATTAACCTCCAAAAAGCTACAAGTGGAGCTGTGGTCAGAAGGTTGAGCACCAATTTCCAGCAGAAAAAGCTAAGGACAGTGCTCAGGCTCTTGAGTTCAAGCCCCAGTATGAGGCCAAAAATAAAAGGTAATCCTAGTGATTGAAATTATCGGAAGAATGAGATAATGGCAATTGAAAAGGATCTAGAACAAAACAGTTAAAGGAAGGGCTAAGGAAGAAAAAAAAATTCCTGGAGTGCTAAGGTCAAAGGTCACAGGAAAACCTACTTGTGAAATCGCTAGAGTTCATGGAGAGTGACTAATGGGATGCGTAGGGATTCAGCCGAAGTGACCTTGTAAAGAGCAGCTCTGTGGAGCTTTGCAGACCCAGATTGCAGGAGATGGCAGTGAGTGGGAGGGGAACCGTCAGAGACAGCTGGCATGGACAAGCTGTTGGACCAGGAATGGACTGAGTTCTGGTGGTAATACAATAATTGAGGTTTATTTTATTTTTCCCCTCCTCAACGGTAACACAAATGTGAAAGAAAATACAGGGACACAGGAAATCATAAAGCGAACCAAGGCCGCAGGATGGAATCCACTGAACAAATGTTCTCCAAAATGGAGGAACCGACTTCTATTTGTAAACGGGATGTAGGAGGAAAGGAATGAGTCGTTTGGAAGAAGTGTGATATCGGGTCGTTATTCCCTGATGGCTTGGGGTGGCCTTGGGGGCGGGGGTGGGTCTGACACTTGAACTCTGGGCCTGGGTGATATCCCGGAGCCTTTTGTTTGCTTACCACTGGTGCTCTACCGCTTGAGCCACAGCTCTACTTCCGGCTTTTTCTCTGTGTGTGTGATTAAAGGAGAGTCTCAAGGTCTTTCTTTCCCGGCCTGACTTTCCTACCTGGATCCTCCTAGCTGTGACTTCTCCCCCCGCCCCTCCCTCTGTAAGTTGGGAGACCAGCCAAGAGCGAAGGAGTTTTAGTTCCTCTTTTGTCCAGGTCCTGAGGCTTGAACTCAGAGCCTGGCGACCGTCCCTGTTATTTTTCACGGAAGGCCACTTGGGCTCCCGCTTGGCTTCTGGCTCGGTTTTGTGTTCTGGGCGGCTTTGCTCTCGCAGGCCGGCTGGGCTGGGTGCTCAGATCTCAGCCTCCCGAGTCGCTGCATTGACAGGCGGCAGCCCCCGGCGCCAGGAGGGCCCCGAGGCCGGCCAGCGCAGGGCTCACCCACGCGGGGACGGAGGCTCCCCGCGGGAGGGTGGAGCTTTACACCCCAGGCCGAGGCTGCCGGGAAGGCAGTGGGATGGAGCTCTGAAAATGGAGAGGGCTACATCTGGCCCACCGAACCAGAGGTTTTCTTCTTTCTTTTTTTTTTTTCCTCCCCCTCCAAAATCTCTTGTTCAGCCTCTGATTTAGGCCCTTTCTTCCACGTCTAGTCGGTCTAACCTTTCCCGGCCCGTGGCTCAAGAGTAAAGCCTCGAGCCTACTCGTCTTCGCCAAGGACCAGCTGGAAGCCATTTTGATTATGCTCCACTACAGAAGGAGGACAATACAGCCCCGCCCAGAGCCAAGGCGCGCCCCCGCGGCGGGCCGGGTGCGCGTGTCCGCGCCTCTTCCCGCCGACCTGGCGGGCGCCTGGCCCAGGCGGCGGCGGCGCGGGGCGGGGGGTGGGGGTGGTTATGTAAGCGTTGCGCGCTCCCGCGAGCCGCGAGCCAATAGGAGGCCTCGGCGGCTCGTGCTCGCGCACGCAGGGTTGGGGGAGGGAGCGCATGACGTGCGCGCGCCCTCCGCCTCGTCCACCGCTGCCACCTCCTCCAGCCGCTGTGGTGCTGCCTGTGTGCTCGTTCGGTGCGGACCGGGGACCTCTTTTGTGAAGCGGCATCTGAGGAGACTCCGGCGCTCGCGATGGCCGACGAAAAGCCCAAGGTGAGTTTGACGTCGGCTGTTCGCGTTGCCGCGCGGGTAGGGGAAGGCACGGGCCAGGGGCCGGCCCGAGCCCGCCGCGGGCTCCTCG
>NW_012267223.1:4199800-4222665 GCF_000151885.1 Dipodomys ordii
GCCGCTGCTGGGCCTGGAACCGAAGGGCTGCGGCCGCCAGTCCCGGGCCGCGGGACTCCCGAAGACCATTTCCCACTTGAGTGTTCTCAGGGGCGCGAGGGGGAGGGGCGGCGACCCGCCCCGGGGTGCCAACGATCCCCGAACCCACGGGTGCCGGGTGGTTTGGAGAAGTTGGAGGTTGAGGCTGGAGCCAGAGACTCGGCGGGGCTGAACTTTCTTAGGCACCAAACGGCTTCTCGGCAGATCTGGGGGAACACGCAGCCAGGGGCACGCGGAAGCCCCACTACTTTAGGTTGCTTTTTTGACGCCCTCCCCCATTCGCCATCACTCTCTCTGGACGGATTTTGGGGCTGCGGAATTCCTTGATGAACTTGAGATTGGGGTGAAATCTACGAAGACTTGGGAGAAAACTATTTGACTTCAACTCCCAGGGAAAAGGAAAAATCAGATATTTTGCCCCAAAATAATGCAAAATGGAGCTAAGAGTGAGTACTACTAGATAGTGATGCTCCCGAGGGAATCTTGGTATCCTGTACCTGGTTTTATAGAGCTAGGTAGATAGGATTAGATTTAAATTTTTAAGCTGGGGCTTGCTAACTTTTTAACAAGAGAGATAGTGATGACTTTTGAATTGCATGTTGTGGAGGTCTTGTGTTTTTTTTTTATTTTTAATTTTTTTTCTCTCCCTCACCCCCATTCAATTTCAGCCTGTGTTCTTATATCACTTTGGAAAGGGAAAAGATAGTTACTCTTTAGGGGCAAAGATACCTTGGCAATAGCGAAATATGCCATTTAACAAAAATTTTCAAACATAGGAGACTATTGCAGTAAATTTGATGAAACCCTCATTTTACAAATGTTCATCTTGACAGTGATAGTATCTCATGAAGGCTTTTCTGTTCTTGAGACAGCTCTAAGGTGTTGCTGCTGGATTTCTCATCTCAGGTTGATTTCAGCGGCTGAAAACAGCTGTGTACTGTTTTATCATGCAGCTTGAGAAACCTGTTGATTTCTGAGGCAACTTGGGCCGCTGCTGCTTTAAAAGGTGTTTGTATTTTACATTTTCCAAATTATACTTTTATTTTTCTTTCAACAGGAAGGAGTCAAGACTGAGAACAACGATCATATTAATTTGAAGGTGGCGGGGCAGGATGGTTCTGTGGTGCAGTTTAAGATTAAGAGGCATACACCACTTAGTAAACTAATGAAAGCCTATTGTGAACGACAGGTGAGGAATTGATATGTGCACTTCCACTACATATATGTTAAAAAAAACTTCTTGACACTTAGTAACTAGATTGGCATAATATTACAACAATTCTGCGGTAGGATGAATATGCACCTATGTATCAGTTTTGTCATACACTTTATAGATTCCTCATAAAAGCCTTAGGATGGATTGGCTAGAATTGTGTGATCCTAGTACTATACCAGGAACAAATCTGTTACATTCATAAGACTTGGTAATAAACTCCCAAATAAAAGGAATTAATACTTTCATAAGAAAATAAGCTTGATTTTGTAGCCAGCCAGGGCAGTCAGCAACTAACCAGCCAAGATGTCAGAAGACTGACATCTGAGAATCCAGGTTTGAAGCCAACCAGCCCAGGAAAGTCCATGAGACTCTTATCTCCAATGAACCACCAGAAAACTGGAAGTGGCACTGTGGCTCAAGTGGTAGAGCACTCACCTTGAGATGAAGAGCTCAGGGACAGAGCCTAGGCCCAGAGTTCAAGCACCATGACTGACCAAAAAGAGACAGTGAGCTTGCTAAAATTTTTTGGTAATCTCTTTTTATATGTACTTTAAAAATGCCTAATGTCAGAACACATTTTGAATATTTTAACCAGTTTGGAAATTTAATATTAGTTTTAGGACATTGCAGTTTTTCTGAAACATGTGAAATGTGACATTCACCTTTTTTTTCCCCCTTTGATCATTCTGGTAGCTTAAGCTAGGGCCTGGGCAGTAACCCTGAACTTTTCCTGGCTTTGAACTGACCCTCAGATTTTAGCCTTCTTAGTAGGCTAAAGGCACCAGCGTCCTGCAACATTCAACTTTTTTTTGTTGTTGTTGCCAGTCATGGGGCTTGAACTCTGGGCCTGGGCACTGTCTCTGAGCTCTTGAGCAGGCCCTCTACCACTTGAGCCATAGCATCACTTCTGGTTTCCTGGTTGGAGATAAGCATCTCACAGACTTTCCTGCCTGGGCTGACTTTGAATCATGAATCTCAGATCTCAGCCTGCTGTATGGCTAGGGACTACAGGCATAAGCCATTAACATCCTGCAGACAGTTCGTTAGATTTGAACAGATTGTTTTGATAGATTAGTGTAAACTTCTAATCATAGGACCTTTATTCAAGGATGTGGAGTCTATACTAATAAGACAAAAGTAAATTTATAACTTTTGGAAGAATAACAAAAATCCTGGAACCTAGGGCAGTAAATGCAACAAAATGTGGCAGCAGAAGTATGTGTAAGATATAAAGATTGGTCCTTTTTTCTTTTTGGGTGTGTGTGTGTGTGCTTAACTCAGGATCTTGTACTCTTGTACTCTTAGCTATTTTATATGACTGGCACTATACCACTTGAATCACATCCCTACTTCCAGACAGACTCTTGGCTGGTTAGTTGCTGACTGCCTTGGCTGGCTTCAAAATCAAGATTTTCAGATCTCAGCCTCCTGAGGAGTTGGGATTACAGATGTGAGCCACTACTACTAGATACCCTTTAGGTGTTTGGGGTCTTTTTTTTTTTTTTTTTTGGCTGGTTGTGGGGCTTGAATTCTGGGCCTGGGTGCTGTCCCTGAGTACCGAGCTCTTCAGCTCAAGGCGAGCACTCTACCACTTGAGCCACAGTACCACTTCTGATTTTCTGATGGTTAATTGGAGATAGGAGTCTCAGGGACTTTTAACTGCCCAGCTGGCTTTGAACTGTGATCCTCAGACCTCAGCCTCCTCAGTAGCTTCGATTACAGGTGATAGCCACTGGCACCCGGCTACCCTTTAGGTTTTAAAACAAGGTCTCACTGTATAACCAGGCTGGACTCAAACTCAATCCTCTCAGCCTTTCCAATGCTGGAGTTGCAGGTGTTCATCAATATAATATTCATGTGTAAGTTGCAGTAGGATAAAACTGAGAGGTGGGTGTTTTTTTGTTTTTTTTTTTGCCATTGTCATTTATGGGGCTTGAACTCTGGGCCTGGGCACTGTCACTCAGCTCTTCAGCGCAAGGATAGTGCTCTACCACTTGAGCCACAGCACCACTTCTGATTTTCTGGTGGCTTATTGGAGATAAGAGTCTCGGGGACTTTCCTGTCCAGGCTAGCTTTGAACCTCGATGATTAGCTCTCATCCTCCTTGAGTAGCTAGGAGCCACAGGCGCCCAGCTTTTTTCCCTTTTTTTCTTTTGGTGGGTTGTGGGGCTTGAACTCTGGGTGCTATCCCTGAGCTCTTCAGCTCAAGGCTAGCATTCTACCACTTGAGCCACAGTACCACTTCCAGCTTTTGTCTGTGTATGTGATACTGAGGGATCAGACCCAGGGCTTCTTACATGCTAGGCAAGCACTCTACCGCGGAGCCACATTCCTAGCCTTTTCTTTTTTTCTCTCTCTCTTTTTTTTTTTGGTTGGTCGTGGGTCTTGAACTCTGGGCCAGGGCGCTGTCCCTCAGCGCTTCAGCTCAGGGTGAGTATTCCACCACTTGAGCCACAGCACTACTTCCCATTTTCTGGTGGTTTATTGGAGATAAGTCTCACAGACTTTTCCTTCCTGGGCTGGCTTTGAACCGTGATCCTCAGATCTCAGCCTTCTGAGTAGATAGGATTACAGGCATAAGCCATCTGCTCCCAGCTTTTGTTTTTTTGACAGTAATAGGGTTTGAACTCAAATCCTCATATTTGCTCTGTTACTACCACTTGAGCCGTTTCTCTCGCCCTCCTTTTTTTTCTCTCTCTGTGTATGTGTGTGCATGCACCTGCATGCATGCTAGGGCTCAAACTTAGAATCTTAGTTTTTTTTGGGGGGGGGTCACGGGGCCTGTACTCTGGGCCTGGGCACTGTCCCTCAGCTCTTCAGCTCAAGGCTAGTGCTCTACCACTGGAGCCACAGCACCACTTCCGGCTTTTTCTGTTGATGTGGTGCTGAGGAATCGAACCCAGGGCCTCATGCTTGCAAGGCATGCATTCTACCGCTGAGCTACCTTCCCAGCCCCTAGTATCTTAGTCTTGCTATGCTTTTTTGCTCATGGCTGGGGCTCTACCAATTGCATAATACATCTACTTCTGATTATGGGTGGCTCACCTGGTGATAAATCTCCAAGTTTAATTGAGTCAGTGGCTCATGTCTGTAATCCTAACAACTCAGGAAGATGAGAGCCCAGGTTCTGAAGTCGGCCTGGGCAGGAAAATCTGAGACTTTTTGCTTTTGTTCAGTTGTGGGGCTTGAACTCTGGGGTCTGGGCACTATCCTTCAGCTCTTCAGCTCAAGGCTAGTGCTCTACCATTCGATCCTTAGCACCCCTTCTGTATTTCTGGTGGTTTATTGGAGATAGTCTCACAGACTTTCCTGCCCAGGCTGGCTTTGAACCTTATCCTCAGATCTTAGCCTCCTTAGTAGCTAGAATTACAGGCGTGAGCTACCCAGCACCCAGCAGATTCTGAGACTCTTACCTCTGCTAAAGCACCAACAAAGCTAGAAATGGAGCTATGGCTCAAGTAATAAGTGAACTAGCCTTTAGCAAAAGAAGCTCAGAGATAGTGCCCAGGACCAACACATATACACACACATCTCCAAATTTGCCTTCTGGGCTGGCTTTTTTTTTTTTTTGTTGGTCATGGTGCCTGAACACTGTCCCTCAGCCCCCTCAGCTCTTCAGCTCAAGGCTAGCACCCTTTCACTTGAGCCAAAGTACCACTCCCACCTTTTTCTGCTTATGTGGTGCTGAGGAATCGAACCCAGGACCTCATGCTCGCAAGACAAACACTCTACCACTGAGCCACCTTCCCAGCCCCATGGCTTTGAACCTCCATCCTCAGATCTCAGCCTCCTCAGTAGCTAGGGTGGTTGGCATCAGCTAAACTGTGTGTCACATTGTGACTGTTCTACACATTGTATCCATATCAAATCCTCTATCACTCTCCCTTACTCTCTCCCCTTAGTCCAGCAATTTCAATAGGTTTCATTGTTCTTTTTTCATACATGCAAATAAACTTACTGTTCATCTTCATTTACTGTTTTTTAACCCTCCCCATTTGATTATCATTTTTGAGATGGGATTATGTGTTGCTTTTTGTTTGTGCTGGTCTGTGCTATTTGTTTTTGCCCATCATGGGGCTTGAACTCTGGGTCTGGCCATGTCCCTGAGAGGTTTTTTTTCCCCCTTAAGCCGGGCGCTGGTGGCTCACGCCTGTAATCCTAGCTACTCAGGAGGCTGAGATCTGAGGATCGCGGTTCAAAGCCAGCCCGGGCAGGAGAGACCGTGAGACTCCTATCTCCAATAAACCACCAGAAAACCGGGAGTGGCGCTGTAGCTCAAGTGGTAGAGTGCTCACCTTGAGCTGAAGAGCTGAGGGACAGCGCCCAGGCCCAGAGTTCAAGCCCCACGACCGACAAAAAAAAAACAAAAAACTAGCATTCTACCACTTGACTCACATCGCCACTTTCTGGGCTTTTCTGTTTATGTAGTACTGAGGAATCCAACCCAGGGCCTCATGCATACTAGACAAGCACTGTACCACTTTGAGCCACAGCTCCACTTCAGTTTTTAGTGGTTAATTTGAGATGAGTCCCCTGGGGACATTTCTGCTCAGGCTGGCTTTGAACTGAGATCCTCTGATCTTAGCTTCCTAAGTAACTAGGATTGTAGGTATGAGCGACCAGCGGTGAGGATACCTCCAATAAAAGATTAAAAATAGTAGAAAAGTGGGCTGGGAAGGTGTCTCAGTGGTAGAGTCCTTGCCTTGCATGCATGAGGTCCTCGGTTCTATTCCTCAGCACCACATAAACAGAAAAATCCAGAAGTGCTGTGGCTCAAGTGGTAGAGCACTAGCCTTGAACTGAAGAGCTGAGGAACAGCGTTCAGGTCCCACTAACCAAACAAAATAGAAAAGTGGAGATGTGGCTTAAATGGCACAGTGCTCAGGCCCTGAGTTCAAACTGTTAGGACCACCACAAAGACAAAAGGTAAAACTTTGCCATTAATGTTTTGGCATTGAGTTGTTAATTTGTACAATCACAAGTTTTAGTGTTATTTCACCTGTGGGTATTGCATGTAGATTTTCAAGGAAAGATTTGCTGTGGAAATGGAATGTATTAATCACTTAACAAGAGTCGTTTTTGTCAGTAGTGAGTTAGGGCCTCACATTTGATGAGCAGGTGTTCTTCCACTTGACCACATCCCTCCAACCCTTCTATTTTAGGTGTTTTTGAGGTAAGATGTCCTTTAGGAGGCCTAGATATGGTCCTCAGGTATATTTCTGTAACTGGGATATCAAATATGACCCACCCGACTTTTTCTGTTGATAGTATCTCCTGCCTGGTTTACAGAAGTATTTTAAAAGGAAAGCAGTATGATCTTATGGGTAGATTTGTACATATGCAGTGATACCTTTTTAGAGAAGAAAAGTCTCACAAATGGTTTTTTTTTTTTTTTTTTTTGGTCCGGTCGTGGGGCCTGAACTCTGGGCCTGGGCGCTGTCCCTCAGCTCTTCAGCTCCAGGCTAGCGCTCTACCACTTGAGCCACAGCACAACTTCCGGCTTTTTTTTTTTTTTTTTTTGCTTATGTGGTGCTGAGGAATCTAACCCAGGGCCTCATGCATGCAAGGCAAGCACTCTACCACTGAGCCACCTTCCCAGCCCTCACAAATGTTTACTGAACACTTTGTTTCATTATTTAGTCTTAGAAACTGAGCTGAGTTTTCTGTGAAATTGGTATGTAATAAGCTTATGTAACAGTTGTACTTTATAATTTGGAATGATACAGGAGTCACTTTGTTTCCTTGTCTTCATTTGGTTATTAACAGCTTTTCTCTTCCCCCACTTTCTCTTTGTCTGCTAAGTAATACCTCATAAGTGAAATATAGTATCGCAGAAGGGCAGGTTTATAATGTTAGTATAAATATAGCTAGAAGCCAGGTGCTGGTGGCTCATGCCTCTAATCCTAGTTACTCAGGAGACTGAGCTCTGAGGATCATGGTTCAAAGCTAGCCAAACCATTCAGAAAACCAGAAGTGATGCTGTGGCTCAAGTGGTAGAGCTCTGGACTTGAGCTGAAGAGCTGAGAGTGGCCAGGCCCAGAGTTTAAGCCCCATGCCCGACAAAAAAACAAAAACAAAATACAGCTAGAACCCAAGCACACTATACTTTTTTTTTTTGGTCCTGGGATTTGAACTTGGGATCCTGGGTACTGTTCCTGAGCCTCTTTGTGCCATAGAGCCACTTTTGGCTTATTCTGTTTATGTGATATTGGGATATCAAACCCAGGGCTTCATGCATGCTAGGCAAGCACTCAACCACTAAGCCATCTTCCAACCACTTCCCTCCCCCGGCTTTCCACTGAGATCTTAGATCTTAGCCTCCTGAGTAGCTAGGATTACAGATGTGAGCCACCAGTGCCTGGGTGCTTGGCTATGTAAGACTTATTCCAAACTACTCAGAAAAAGCAGGAAGTAGCACTGTGGCTCAAGTGATAGAACACTATCCTTGGGCAGAAGAAACTGAAGGATAAAAGCTGGGGGCCAGTGGTTCACACCTGTAATCCTAGCTACTCCAGGAGGCTGAGATCTGAGGATCACAGTTGAAAGCCATCTCGAGCAGGAAAGTCTGTGAGGCTGTGGCTCAAGTGGTAGAGCGCTCACCTTGAGCTGAAGAGAGCAGGGACAGTGCCCAAGCCCAGAGTTCAAGCCCCACAACCGAAAAGATTGAGATCTGAGGATTACAGTTCAAAGTCAGCCTGGTTGAAAAGTCTGTGACTGTTATCTCCAATTAATCAGCAAAAAGTTAAAAGGGATATGACTCAAGTAGTAAACCTCCAGCCTTGAGTGAAAAAGAGCAAAAGGTCCTGAGTTCGTTCCTAATACTAACACACAAAAAATGTGAAGTATGATTTCACGTTTATTGCTGTCTTGCCATCCCATCAGTACTTACTGAGCAGCACCCACTGTGTAAAGGATATGGGGCTAAACCAGACAGATACTGTGCCTTTCCCTCCATGTTGCCGACTATACTTAGCCAGCTGGTTCTATAGGGAAGTTGTAAAGACTGACAGCGTAACTGCTTGTTTTCTGGTCAGAATGTCTTGACAACTCCAGGGTGAAAAATACACTGTGGGGGTTAAAATTAAGGACTGGAAAAATTTTATTTTGATCACTCATACCTTTTAAAGCATATGGTAGAGTTTTTCTCCTTTTAGAAGGTTTATATTTTGTTTAATTCTTCGGTACAATACTGGGGAAGCAAACCAAATCCCTACGTATGTTAGGTAAAACTACCCATTATTCCAGCCAATTGACTTAATGTCCCAACTTTGGAGAAATCCCTAAGATTTTACACACACATTGAAGTGTTAACATATTGATGACTGTCTTTGATTATCTCAGTTTATCCACCATATATTTTACCATATACACATTTTTAGTTAAATGAAGTTCTTATTTCTTGATAATGCCTTTTTTTTTTTTACACTATTTTAGGGTTTGTCAATGAGGCAGATCAGATTCCGATTTGATGGGCAGCCAATCAATGAAACAGACACACCTGCACAGGTAAAAATCTATACTAATTAGGAAATTATCCCTCAATGTTTTTTCTTTTTTAACTGTCTGAATTCCTGAAATTTCAGATGTTAGCATATAATTCTTGCAGAAATGAAGTTATGTGAAATGTGGCCAAAGGAGAACAGAATGGAAGGAGTAGGAGTAAATTCAGGAAATGCCAAATAGTTTATTCAGTAAAGGGAATAATTTGGTGACTTAATAATCTCCCCCTTTGGTATTAATGAGTATTATTTGGAAAAAAAAAAAAAAACTCCTGTCTACTACCTCAGTGTAATTTCCTCTTGTTTTCATGCCTAGGGTTTTCCACATGTAACTGGCTGTTGATCTTATTTTAGCTTGTTACGGTGGAATGGATTTGCTTTTGTCTATCCTTAAGTCTAGCTGTTAGTCTTATAGGTTATAGTTTTAAGATTGACAAAAAGATATTGACAATAGGCAAATTTTCAAACCCTTACTATAAAAATAAGATGGTCCAGTGCTGGTGGCTCACATCTGTAAAAAAAATCCACAAAGCTTATAAGAGATTTCCAGTCACACAAAATTATAGAACCAACTTCAGTAATACACAAAGAAATTAAAGAATCAGAGACCACCACCTTTCCTTCTTTCTTTCAGTTGTACTGCGGGGGCGGGGGGTGGTGGTGTTAAAATCAGGACCTCAAGATTGGGAAGCCACAGCGCAGCCACATGAGCCACTACTTCAAAACTGATTATCAGGCTTTTTCTGAGTAGTTTATTCAAAGTCTCATGGACTTTCCTGTCCAGGCTGGCTTGGAACAGCAATCCTCAGATCTCAGGTTCCTAAGTAGCCAGGATTATGGGTGTGAGCTACTGGCACCCACCATTTTTATTTTTTTGCCAGTTGTGGGGGCTGAACAATGGGCCTGGGTGTTGTCCCTCAGCTATTCAGCTCAAGGCTAGTGCCCTACCACTTGAGCCACAGCGCCACTTCTGGCTTTTTCTGCTTATGTGGTGCTGATGAATCGAACCCAGGGCTCATGCTTGCAAGGCAAGCACTCTTATCACTGAGCCAACTTCCCAGCCCCATTTTTTTTTTTTTTAAACTCTTGTCTGCATTTAAAAATTCCAGTCCTGGAGAAAAGATACTGACAGTGGTTTAATCCTTTGTACTACTGAATTTCTGTTTTAATTGCTCAGTAAAAAATAGGGATAAATATAGCATGAGTGAAGTAGCACTTTCAGATGCGGGTATATTGATACATCTTCGTACTTGACATACATTAATGTTTTCAAAGGACTTTACATTGGTGACAGTCTCCATGCAGCAACTTTATTTTGTGGCCACCAGGAGGTGCCAGTTTCTCCTGAGAAGTAGGGAAAAATTAATCTGTTTAAATGGGAAGAACAAGTTTCCCTGTAAAACTGTTTCAATATGTAAATATTATGTTCCATAGAGTATTACTTGTTCAAAAAAACAATAGAATAGATGACATCTTACCATTCTTTAATTTTTTGGTGCCTATACGAGGGGCTGAACTGAGGCCTGGACATGATCCCTGATTCCAGTCCTAGAGTTTGAACTCAGTGACTCGGTGTCCGAGCACTGTCCTTGAGATTTTTTTGATCCAGGCTTTTCCCTCTTGGACCACAGCTCCTCTCCTGGCATTTTGGTGGTTATTGGAGAAAAGGGTTAATGACAGTCTTATGGGCTTTATTGCCTATGCTAGTTTCAAACTGATCTCCAGATCTCAGCCTGGAGTAGGTAGGATAATAAGCATGAGCCACTGGCACCTGCCTTTTTGTGCTGGTCCTGGACTTTGAACTGTGTGGGCCTGGTCTCTTTCATTGAGCTTCTTTTCCTTGAGGGGTAGCACTATCATTTGAGTCACAACTCCACTTCAGCCTTTTTCTGAATTGTTTATTGGAGATAAGGGCCTTTGAACTAAGATCCCTAATAGCCCACCTGAGTAGCTAGGATTGCAAGTGTGAGCCTTTGGCTGGGAAAGCAGTTCTAAACACTTGCTTACTCTAGTGCCTAGAGGTAACCAGTTTTGTGCATAAGTAAGAATAGACTGGTATCTATACATGCATGTGCCTTTTACACATAAATGTGTAAAAAAAAAGTAATACTATAGGCTGTTTATCTCTTAGTTTTTAGCCTAATGTAGAATGTTTCGTGTATCAGTGTACCATATTTCATATATGAATTTCTATGGATATTTTTAAAAAAATTTCCAGTGTTTTTCTTTTTTTTTCCCCCCTTTTTTGAGATAGGTTGTCACTGTGAAACTGTAGACTGAGTTTGAACTTTTGGTTCACTTGCCTTTAGCCTCCTGTTGCTGATATTACAGGCACCCACAATTCCTGGCTTAGAAAATGTCTTGCTAAGCTGGGTACCAATGGCTCGTGCCTGTTAATCCTAACTGCTCAGGAAGCTAAGATCTTAGTATTATGGTTCAAAGCCAGCCCAGGCAGGAAAGTCCATGAGACTTTTTATCTCCAATTAACCATCAGAAAACCAGAAGTGGAGTGTGGCTCCAAAATGGTAGTGGTGGTGTGCTATACTTGAGCAAAAAAGCTCAATGACCATGCCCAGGATCTGAGTTCAAGCCCAACAACTTACACCCCCCCCAAAAAAAAATTAAATAAAATCTTTCTAAATTCAAACAGTATTATAGCACACACAGCACCCTTCTGCGGACATTGGTGGATTTTTTTTTTCCTCTGCTAGTTACTGGGGTTCAAATTCAGGGCCTGGTGCTGCTAGACAAGTAGTTTACCACTTGCCATGCCTCAGCCCTTTTGCCTTATTTTTCTCATAGGGAGTCTTAATTTTTGGCTGGTCACGAATACAGTCTTCATTCTTAATACTTGCCACTTAAATCTCCTGTAGAGTTGACATGACAGCTATACCCTAGTATTCCCAGTTAATTGATTAAGAATGGGTTAGGTATATGGTATATAAATAGGATACTCCTGATTTCCTGAGAATCTGGGATCATAGGCATGAACCATTGCATCTGGGAGAGAGAGAAAGAAAGAGGGGGTGTGGGTGTGGGTATGGTGTGTGTGGTATGTCCTAGGGCTTGAACTCTGGGTTGGACACTGTCCCTGAGCTTTTTTGTTCAAGTCTATAGCACTCTATCACTTGACATAGCTCCACTACCAGCATTTTTTGGTGGTTAATTGGAGATTGGAATTTCAGAAACTTTCTTTCCCTTGGCTACTGTTAAACCATGATCCTCAGATCTCAGCCTACTTTGTAGCTTCTATATTAAACTTTTTTTTTTTTTAACCAGTCCTGGGCTTGAACTCTGCCTGGGCACTGTCCCCAAGTTTCTTTTTCTCAAGGCTAATACTCTACCACTTGAACTACAGCACCACTTCTGGCTTTTTCTGTTTTTCCGTACTGAGGAATCGAATCCAAGGCTTCATATATGCTAGGCAAGCATTCTATCAGTAAGCCACATTCCCAGCCCCAAACTTTTATATTTTTATGTTAATACTACAGTGGAACTGAGAGCCTTGTAAAGCTCCTTCAGCTTTTGTTATTCATGACTGGTACTTTACCACTTGAACCACACTTCTAGTCAGGTATTGCTACTTGTTAATTTGATGCAGAATCTTCAGACTTTACCATGGCTGGCTTTGAAACAAGCTCCTCAGACTTCAGCCTCATTCATAGGTAGATTACAGACATGAGCCACTGGTGTCTAGCTTTCCTTCCTCCTATCCCTCTTTCTTTGAGACAAAGTTGGTTATAGCCCAGACTGGACTTTAATCATATCATCCTATCTTTCTCTCTGCTGGGATTACAGGTGACTGCCTTTATACTAGCTTGCATTAAACTGTGACGTCATTAGTGAACTCTGGAATAGAGTAGAATTTTTGCGTACTTTTCAAGATATTTAAGTCGGAAAACACAAAGATTCAAAGAATGTAATCAGTGATCTTAATTCTAAATTTTGTTCTTTCTTTCTTATGCTAGTTGGAAATGGAGGATGAAGATACAATTGATGTGTTCCAGCAGCAGACAGGAGGTGTCTACTAAAAAAGGGAACCTGCTACTTTGCTCCAGAACTTTGTTCTTACCAAGAATACATTCTTAATTAGAAAACTGCAATTTGGTTCCACCACATCCTGACTACTACAGTATAGTTTTCTCTATTCTTTCATTTTCCCCTTCCCCATTCCTTTATTGTACATAAAGTAACTGGTGTATGTGCACAAGCATATTGCTTTTCTTTTTTCTTTTTCTTTTTTTTTTCTTTTAAACTAAATGGCCAATGGTATATTTTGATTGACATCAAATGGAGATGGGATGGGGAAAAATACTGGTCCTGTGAAAATATCCCCCTTCTCCATTCGTGGCATGCTCATTCAGCTTTTATCTTTATATTTCAGTAAGTTATTTTGCTCTCACTGTTTTAACAAAAAAAAGAAAAAAACAACAAAAATCCTTGCATACCTTGTTTGATTGGAGAATTTTAATGTTTTCATTTATCATTGTAAAACCAAGGACAATTTTATAACTTTTTTGTACGTAGCTGTTACATGTAGGGCAATCTGTCTTTAAGTAGGGGTAAATTACTCTTAAAAAAAAAAAGAATCCTAGATAGTTTTCCCTTCAAGTCAAGCGTCTTGTTGTTTAAATAAACTTCTTGTTTAAAATGAGCTGTTTTTTTTATTACAAAGATGAAACAAATAATACGAAACAATAAACAATAACATGAAACAAAAAATAGGCTTGCTTAAAAGTACCATTTCACAGAAGTAATAACAAAGTTAAACAAATGTCTTAGCTTGGAAAGGCTTGAGGAGGAGCCTATTCAAATCCTGCAACTTAGCAAAAAATGTGGGTCATGATTGGGATCAAGTCCACAATGCTTTTTTTTTTTTTTGGTCGGTAGTGGGGCTTGAACTCTGGGCCTGGGCACTGTCCCTCAGCTCAAGGCAAGTGCTCTACCGCCACAGCACCACTAACGGTTTTCTGGTAGTTTATTGGGGATAAGAGTCTCAGGGATCCTTTCTGCCCGGGCTGGCTTTGAACCGAGATCCTCAGATCTCAGCCTCCTGAGTAGCTAGGATGACAGGAGGGAGCCACTGGCACCCAGCCACAGTGCTTTCTTTTAGAACCATTGCCTGAATCCAGGTGGGGTAATACGGACACATGGTAGGCTAGGTTGTGATTGTTCTCTCTGCTGATAAATCACCATTTGAGCTTCATTTTGTTTAAAGAGTACACCCTAACCTAGCAAAGGTTTTGTTCATAATTGTTAGTTGTTGGGAGACAGAAAATACCTATGTGTGTTTGGAGCCTTAAGGCATTAGATACACAGGACAAGACAATTCAAGTTGGTGTATGGAGAGAACTAACATTTGTGTTTCATTGCTGTTATGGCACTGGAGCTTGAATTTGAGACTTAAACTCTGTTTTTTCAGTCACTTCTAGTACAGTACTGCTTGAGCCAAACCTTCAGTTCTGGCCTTTTTTTTTTTTTTTTTAATGGGGGGGATCCTTGAGATTGAACTTGGGCCCTAAGCATTGTCTCTGAACTTTGTTTTTTTTTTGGGGGGGTGGGGAGGGGAGGCTTGAACTCTGATCGGTAATCCTCACATCTCAGCCTCCTGAGTAGCTAGGATTACATGCAAGAGTCACCAGAGCCTGGCTTAAGTTTTAAGGGTTTTTTTTGCCTGCTTATGTAGTGCTGAGGAATGGAACCCAGGGCCTCATGTGTGCAAGGCAAGTGCTCTACACTGACCCACCTTCCCAGCACCCCTGGCTCCGCTTTTTATTTTTTTGGGTCTGGTTGTGGGGCCTGAACTCTGGGCCTGGGCCCTGTCCCTCAGCTCTTCAGCTCAAGGCTAGCGCTCTACCACTTGAGCCACAGCGCCACTTCCGGCTTTTTTTTTCTGCTTATGTGGTGCTGAGGAATCGAACCCAGGGCCTCATGCATGCAAGGTAAGCACTCTGCCACTGAGCCACCTTCCCAGCCATCTGTTTTTATTTCTTTACAGTATGGGAGTTAGAATTCAGCCTCACATTCTAGGATTTTGTGTGTGGGGGGGGGTCCTATACTTCTGGTTTTCTAGTGGCCAATTGGACATAAAAGAGTCACAGACTTTCTTGCCCAGGCTGGCTTCAAACTGCAATCCTCATACCTCGGCCTCCTGAGTAACTAGAATTAGAGTTCTGTACTACCAGCCTCCAGGGCTCCAGTTTAGGGATTAGGGTTTCCCTTGGGTCAGCTCCAGACCTTGTTTTATGTAACAGATTATTGGAGTGAGCCACCACTTCCATAGTGTTGGAATAGCAGTGTCATCCTTTTGCCTCAGCTGGCTTTTGTGTTCTAGTACTGGGACAGGAAATCAGAACCTTGTTCTCTCTTTTAGCTTTATTTATTTATTCATTTTTTGGTCAGTCGTGGGGCTTGAATTTGGCCTGCACACTGTCCCCTGAGCTCTTCAGCTCAAGGCTAGCGCTCTACCCCTTGAGCCACAGCACCACTTCTGGTTCTGAATGGTTTATTGGAGATAAGAGTCTCACAGACTTTCCTGCCTGGGCTGGCTTTGAGCTGTGATCCTCAGACCTCAGACTCCTGAGTAACTAGGAAGACAGGCTTGAGCCACCAACACTCGGCTCATTTAGCTTTTTTTACTCAAGGGTGAGTCACAGTTTCACTTCCTGCTTTTTGGTGGTTAATTGGAGACAGGAGTCTCCTGGAATTCCCTACCTGGGCTAACTTTGAACCACAATCTGTAGAGAGCTTCCTGAGTAGTTAGGATTATAGGTGTGAGCCTCTGTTGCCTGGCTGACAGTTTTTTGTTTTTTGTTTTTTTTTTAGTTTAGCCCATGCTGGCCTTAACTGTTGATTGTCCTGCCTCAAACTATTGAGTTACTTGGATTATGGATATTTTCTATCATAACCTGGTGAGGTAGATAAAAGTTTTTGCCGTGCTGAATATCAAACCATATTTATATACTAAGCACATGGTTTATACTAGCTCAATGATGGGAGCTAGCTAACTTGGGAGTAGCTAAGATTATACATGTGAGCCAGTTTTGTTATTAGAGTATAGTACAGAGAGATTATTATTCCCTAAGTCATGAATGCGATTATAATGAGTATAATTCTTTTTTTTTGGGGGGGTGGTCCGGTTGTGGGGCCTGAACTCTGGGCCTGAGTGTTGTCCCTCAGCTCTTCAGCTCAAGGCTAGCACTCTACCTCTTGAGCCACAGCGCCACTTCCGGCTTTTTTCTTTTTGCTTATGTGGTGCTGAGGAATCAAAACCAGGACCTCATGCATGCAAGGCAAGCGCTCTACCACTGAGCCACCTTCCCAGCCCTATAATGCGTATAATGCTTTTGGACAGTGTCACCACTTCACTTTCCCTTAGTTTCCCCTCCCATCCTTGCCCACAAGTTGCATAGTTCTTTATTATGTGTGTGTGTTCTGGTCTTGGGGCTTGAGCTCAGGTTCTGGGTACTCTGAGATTTTTCTGCTTAATGTAAGCACTCTAATGCTTGAGCCACAGCTCAAGTTCCAGATTTTTGGTGGTTAATTGGAGGTAAGTCTCATAAACTTTCCTGCTCTAGCTGGCTTTGAACTATGATCCTCAGATTTCACCCTTATGAGTAGATAGGGGGCTGGGAAGGTGGCTCAGTGGTAGAGCACTTGTCTTGCATGCCAGAGGCCCTGGGTTCGATTCCTCAGCACCACATAAGCAAAAAGAAAAAAGCCGGAAATGGTGCTGTGGCTCGAGTGGTAGAGCGCTAGCCTTGAGCTGAAGAGCTGAGGGACAGCGCCCAGGCCCAGAGTTCAGGCCCCATGACCGGAAAAAAAAAAAAAAATACATGAGTAGATAGGAATACAGGCTTGGGCCTCCAGCATAAGTAACTTTTAGATTTAAAAAAAAAAAATGCTTAAACTAGCCTTGAGCTGAAGAGCTCAGGGACAGGGCCCAGGCCCAGAGTTCAAGCCCCATGACAGACAAAAAAACAAAAGCAAAGTACTTAAGTGATGATCTGAAGGGGATGACTCAAAGGTTAAGTTCTGTATGTAGCAAATACATATGTGCCAAACTGAGACTGGCTTTTCTAGTGGTTAGCTAGTGAAAAGAGTTATTCTGGGTGAAACATAATTAGAACAGTGCATATAAACAGGTTGGAATTTAATCTGTTGTTTGGAATGTGGAGTGTTATTTCCCTGTAAGTAGTGACATGTGACCACCCGAGGTGGGTCATTTTGGAAGTTAATTCTGTGGCCTCTGGGAAGCTCTTAAAGTCTAAGAATTGTCATATATTTGCTTTATAATTCATGTTTCAATCACATATTTTGCAGCTAACTGGGCTACAAGTTATAGAATTTGGAATGCTAAAGGAAAAATGTCCCCACACCTTTCTGGACCTGTCTTTGTTAATTTGAGTTTTTACTTTTATTTTTGCAAAAGAAGCTAAATTCATCTCCAGAAGATCAATGCTGATTGGCAGGTTGCTTTTTTGTTTTGTTTTTACTTTTCCTTTAGTTAAGAAAAGTAGCATAGAAGCTGGGTGTCAGTGGCTCATGCCTGTAATCCTAGCTACTCAGGAGTGTGAGATCTGTGGACTGCGGTTCAAAGCCAGCCTGGGCAGGAAAATCTGTGAGACTCTTAATTGCCAATAAATCACTGTAAATGGTGCTGTGGCTCAAGTGGTAGAGTGCTAGATTTGAGCTGAACAAACAGCTCAGGGACAGTGCCCAAGCCCAGAGTTCAAGCCCCATCACACACACACACACACACACACACACACACACACACACACACGTAGCATAGAATTGAGAAAAAGAATGTAAGCTAAGCCATTTAAAAAAAAATTTTTTTTTGGTGGGTCCGGTCGTGGGGCCTGAACTCTGGGCCTGGGCGCTGTCTCTCAGCTCTTCAGCTCAAGACTAGCACTCTACCACTTGAGCTACAGCGCCACTTCTGGCTTTTTTCTTTTTGCTTATGTGGTGCTGAGGAATCGAACCCAGGGCCTCAGGCATGCAAGGCAAGTGCTCTACCACTGAGCCACCTTCCCAGCCCTAAGCCATGTTTTATATATAGACATGGATCACGGTTTGAAGCTAGCCCAGGCAGAAAATACCGTGAGACTTTTTGTAGGTTCTGGGGCTTGAACTCAGGTCCTGGGAATTGTCTTTGAGCTCTTTCACTCAAGGCTAGCACTTTACCACTTTGGGTCCGGTTATGGGGCTTGAACTCTGGGCCTGGGTGCTGTCCCTCAGCTCTTCAGCTCAAGGCGAGCGCTCTACCACTTGAGCTACAGCGCCACTTCCGGTTTTCTAGTGGTTTATTGGAGATAGGAGTCTCATGGTCTTTCCTGCCCGGGCTGGCTTTGAACCGCGATCCTCAGATCTCAGCCTCCTGAGTAGCTAGGATTACAGGCGTGAGCCACCAGCGCCCAGCTCTGTTTTTGTTTTTACTGTGATCCAGGACACACAGATTAGGCTGAACTGTGGGGAGCTGTAGTGTTTGACTGCTTTTGAACTACAATAGCAGCTGCTTATAATTAACAATTTAGGTTTTGGAGGTATTTAATGTGTGTGTGTGTGTGTGTGTGTGTGTGTGTGGTGCCTGGTTTTGGAGGTATTTAATGTGTGTGTGTGTGTGTGTGTATGTGTGTGTGGTGCCTGGTTTTGGAGGTATTTAATGTGTGTGTGTGTGTGTGTGTGTGTGTGTGTGTGTGGTGCCTGGTTTTGGAGGTATTTAATGTGTGTGTGGTACCTGGTGTAGACCAAACCCAGGAACCTTCATTTGCCAACTCTAGCACTAAGCTATGCTTCAATGTATGCGCTTTAACATTGGTGGTTATGTGCTTTTTAACTTGGTTAAGTGACTAAATTAATGCATGCTCTAATGAGAAGAATTTCTACAAACATTACCTCTTTAATACCAATCTTGCTGAGTAACCCTTAAGTGTATTACTTGTTTGTGATTTAACCACCCATATTAACATATATTCTAAGTTCATCACTTTAAAAGCCAAATATAGTATTCATCTGTCCATCCTTTTTTTAGCTGCATCTTTACCAAAAAAGAGAAAAGTGTGCTATTAGGAGAGACAGCCCTAGAAATTTATTTGCATAAAAACAAAAAAGTGAGCCCAGCAGAGTGGTAGCCTATAATCCACCCAGGTAGAAGGATCACATGTTCAGGGCTTGTGTAGGCCTTACAATGAGACCATCTAAGAAACTAAAGAGCTCTGTGCTGGCCAGGTGCTGGTGGCTCACACCTGTAATCCTAGCTACTCAAGCTGAGATCTGAAGATTAAAGCCAGCTCAAGCAGGAAAGTCTATGGAGACTCATCTCCAATAAACCTCCAGAAAACTGTAAGTGGCCCTGTGGCTCAAGTGGTAGAGCACTAGCCTTGAACTGAAGAGCTGAGCGACAGTGCCCAGGCCCAGAGTTCCAGAGTTCAAGTCCTACAACCAACAACAACAACAAAAGATATGCTGGGTGCCGGTAGCTCACACTTATAATCCTAGCTATTCAGGAGGTTGAGATCTAAGGATCATGGTTCAAAACCAGCCCGGGCAGGAAAAGTCCATGAGACTTTATTTATTTTTTTTTATTTTGTCAGCCATGGGGCCTGAACTCTGGGCCTGGGCACTGTCCCTCAGCTTTTCAGCTCAAGGCTAGCACTCTACCACTTGAGCCACAGCACCACTTCCAGCTTTTTTCTTTTTACTTATATGGTGCTGAGGAATGGAACCCAGGGTCTCATGCATGCAAGGCAAGCGCTCTACCACTGAGCCACCTTCCCAGACCCTCAGGAGACTCTTATCTCCCATAAACCACTCAGAAAAACAGAAGTGGTGCTGTCTCAAGTATAGCGCTAGCCTTGAGCTGAAGAGCTGAGGACAGACAGCACCCAGGCCCAGAATTCAAGCCCCACAACTGACAAAAAAAAAAAAAAGAAAAAGATCTGTATGCTATGGCTCCTGCCTATAATCCTAGTTACTTAGGAGGCTGAGATCTGAGAATCACAGTTCAAAGCCAGCCAGGGCAGGAAAGTCCATGAGACTTTTTTTTTCTTTCTTGCTAGACCTTTTTCATTGGTGCTGGTGCCCTACTATTTGAGTCATGGCTCCATTTCTGGATTTTTGCTGGTTAATTGGAGATAAGTGTTTCAGGGATTTTCCTGCCCAGGCTGGCTTCAACCACGATTCTCAGATCTCAGCTTTGAACTCTGGGCCTGGGCACCATCCCCACTCTCTTCAGCTCAAGGCTAGTGCTCTACCACTTGAACCACACCACCACTTCTGGTTTTCTAGTGGTTTATTAGAGATAAGAGTCTCATGGACTTTCCTGCCCGGATTTTCCTGCCTGGGCTGGCTTTGAACCTCAACCCTCAGATTTCAGCCTCCTGAGTAGCTAGTATTACAGGCGTGAGGCACTGGCCCCTGGCAGATCTCAGCTTTTTGAATAGCTAAGGTTACAGTCAGGAGCCTCCTCTGTCTGGCTTATGATTACTTTCTAATAAGTTTGATAATAAAAATGACTTGTTTTGATGAATGTTAGATGAAGTACTTTCTTTAGAACTATTTACTTACTCAGTTTTCAAAGCACTTATGACCATAAAACAGCAATTTATTTTTTTATTTTACCCAGGCCCAGAGTTTAGGCCCCACAACTGGAGCCCCCCCCCAAAAAAAAAAGGAATCTCAAGACTCGGAGGGGATAGTGGTTCTGGAGGCTGAGATCTGAGGATCTGGATTCCAAGCCAACTCAGGCAGGAAAGTTTGTGTGACTCTTATCTCCAGTTTATCCTGGAAAAGCCCGAAGTGGCATTATAGCTCAAGTGGTACAGTGCTAGCATTGAGCAAAAGCTGCTCCTGGATAGTACCCAGGCCCAGAGTTCAAGCCCCAGGACCAGAAAAAAAAAGTCTCATAGACTTTCCTGCCTGGGCTGGCTTTTAATCACAATCCTCAGATCTCAGCCTCCTGAGTAGTTAGAATTATAGGGATGAACCTCCAGCGCTAGACTCTTTAAATTTTTTATTTATTTTGTTGGTCATGGGGCCTGAACTCTGGGCCTGGGTGCTGTCCCTCAGCTCTTCAGCTCAAAGCTAGCAGCCACAGTGATATTTTTCTGGCTTTTTCTGCTTATGTGGTGCTGAGGAATCAAACTTAGGGTCTCATGCATGCAAGGCAAGCACTCTACCTGTGAGCCACCTTCCCAGCCCATGTCCTTTAAAAATCATATTTTAGGGGCTGGGAAGATGGCTCAGTGGTAGAGTGCTTGCCTTGCATGCCTGAGGCCCTGGGTTCAATTCCTCAGCACCACATAAGCAAAATGAAAAAAGCCAGAAGTGGTGCTGTGGCTCAAGTGGTAGAGCGCTAGCCTTGAGCTGAAGAGCTGAGGGACAGCGCCCAGGCCCAGAGTTCAGGCCCCACAACCGGACCCCAAAAAAAAATAAATAAAAAATAAAAGTCATATTTTAGTAAAGCTATCTTGCTTAGCTCTTTTGCTCAAGGCTAGTACTCTACCACGTGAGCCACACCTCCTCTTCTGGCTTTTTCCTGTTTCAATGGAGATAAGAGTCTCAAGGATTTTTCTGTCCTTGCTGGCTTCCAACCACTGTCCTCATATCTCAGCCTCCTAAGTATTACCGGCATTAACCAGCAGTGCCTGGCAACATTCTTTGGGAATCTAGATTTCTACCAACAGAGACCAAACTAGCAATCTCCAGACTACTACTGTGACCTACTCAATAACTACAGGCTTCCTAAGGAGCATATTCTCACTGATTAGATTGATCTGATTTTTAAATTTTTTAGCTTTGGGAAAGTTAGGTTTAATGAGCTTGGGTTCTCGAAGTGAGGACCATCCTTGTGGCTTTTCCTGAAAGCCTACAAGGGGACAATAGTGAACTCCAACTTCCAAATTACCTGGAATACAAACTTCCAATTGCCTGGAAGAGATCCGAAGGAATGTAGTTCAGCTTCTATGGAAATACTACAACTCAGAAAGGCATCTGCTTCGAAGAAATATGCATGACATGAGAAAGGGGTTATCCATCACCTGCTTCTTCTCCTTTGCTCAAGACTTCTCTATTATGACTTTGTAAACAGTCATGCCTGAGTCCTCCAAGTGTGTCTGCATTTGTTGCAGGGATAGATTTACTCAGACAGGTGGAAGAGTCATGACTTAAAAGCTATAAACAGCTGCAGAAGCCTGGGGTCTGCTTGATCAGCTTGGTAGCAGGGAATGATGCCATTCCCCCTTACCCGGCATTAACAGGCTTTAGAACCAGACCCTAAATTTGGAGCAACTCACGCACCACCCATTACAGCTAAGTAGTGACATTAAAATGTAAGGCATCTCCAGACGTTTAAAGAGAGATCACTTGGCATGCTTTCTGTTGCTGACTCATAGTGCTCCTGTCTTGGGACTGCTTTGAAACGTTTCCAAATGGGACACACAGTAGGTGCTCAATAAAGGTAGTAGCAGTCATTTTTTGAACCCTTAGGAAGGGTGCCCTTATTCTATCAAAAAGGCAAGGTTAGTGAGCGCACGTTAACCATGAGAAATCTGTTCTAGGTGTGCCAGTGGTAAGTCCCTCTGAGCGAGACTTTCCTCACGCCAGGTAACTTTCCAGGTGACAGAGAGCACGACGTCTACTAAGCGTTGGATAAAATCACCTCCAGTCCGATCACCCACCAATCATCATCCAAGATTTTGGGGCGGGGGAGGGGAGAACATCCGTATACTTTCTGTCCACGAAGGGGGCGGGCTTAGGTCAAGCCGTGCCCTCCGCAGCCCGTCAAAACGCCGTACGGTGCTTGGCACCGCCGGACACCAATAGGATCAAAATCATTTATTTGAATAGACCAATAGTGTTGGGGAGGGGGCGGGGCTTAAGAGCCCAATAAAGGCAGCGTCGGAGCGAGCAGGCAGGCGGTGGCGGAGGCTCCTGCAGCGGCTGCTGGCTGTGGGTCCGGAGCTTCCCTGCGCCCCTCGGGTCCTATCTTCTCAGCGTTCGTTTTCCGCGCCAGCCTACCTCGTTCCTTCGGCGCCATGACCACCACGACCACCTTCAAGGGTGTGGATCCCAACAGCAGGAACAGCTCCCGGTGAGGCGCCGGGGGT
>NW_012267223.1:4223024-4253703 GCF_000151885.1 Dipodomys ordii
GTGGGGGGACCCCCGTTTTCGGGCAGCGCGGCTGCAGGTTTGGGGTGTAACGCGCGGGAGGGCTCGCTTCCTGCCCAGGGTGGTGGACTTGGTCCCCGGGGCCTGCGGGGCGCCGCGGCTGGGCCCCTTTGTCCCACCCCCGGGCCACGCGCTCCTGGCCGTGTGTGGACTCCCGACGGGTGCTGGCCCCGAGCTTGGGCTCAACGATCTGATCCTGCCACGGGATCTGCCCGGTCGGCCTGGCTCCTGCCCCGGCGGTGCGCCCCCCCCCCCGCCCTGGCCTGCCCGACAGGTGCATCTGTGGTCAGGGGAGGCTGGACATCGCGACGCGCAACTCCCGTCCGGGACCTCACGGTCTTTCTCCTCTCCCGAGTGCCTCTCCTCTCCTAACAAAGGAGAGACCCCCGTCTCCTGCCCCCTCCCGGCGCCCAGCTCCGAGCGCAGGGGGCACCGAGCCAGCCAGTGTGCGGGGTTTCTGCGCTCAGACCTTCGGACCCCGGTCCGTGTATGCCAGCCCCTTGACTTGGGTCTTTGACGTTTGCCAGATGAGTTCATCCCTGGCCCCCCACCCCGTTCCCTTGCAGTGGGAGGTTTCCTGTTCTTGGGCGGGGCCGGGGAAGATATCCATTGTCTCTTCCGTGGTATCTCCATCTGGGAAGGGGGGGGCCCTTCTGGCCACTCATCCCACTGCATTTTGGGGAGGGGCACTGGACACGCAGTTTGGACCAGGAGCCCTTTACCGAACCCTGTCTTAACTTGGTGGAAGGGTTTGGGTTGTGTGGAGGTGCCCACATTGTCTCAGCTAATAGCACCCTGTTCTTTAAGATCTTCTATAGGCATCTCTGGGGTCTTTCCTTAAGGCTTAAAGGAAGCTTAGATTTCACTTTTTGGGAACTGTTGTCCATTGATCAGGATCTGCAGTCTTGTGTGGCTAACCTTGGGGTTAGCACAAAGGGAGCCATTTTGTGGGGCTAAGAAGACAGACGTGAAATAGCAGTATCTCACAGGGGTTAGAGAACTTGGAAACAAAAAGCAGCCTCGTGAGAAGGAGTCTCAGGAGGAAGCACGAAGGGACCGTCCCTTGCACCTCCACTCCTTTCAGTTTTACAACGTAGGGAAGAGGATAAGATTGAAGAAACCGAAATTGTAGATTACGAGGAGAATGGAGAACTTCAGTGGAACAGACCCCGGAGAACACTGGTCACTCCCTCTTTTGTGGTCATCCTTCCAATGAGATAATTTTATCAGTACACTGGGACAAACTGAGCCTTGCTTTTCCATTTTGTGTGAAGAGGTCAACTTTCTGCTGGTCAAACTTCAGTTGTTAGAATGATAATGTGGCATCTGGGGTTTCATCCTTTGGGGTTGAGTTGAGTTTAATACTCTGTAAAGAATTTCAATACCTGGGTCAAATGAATCCTTCTGCTCCCCCTCTCCCCCGCCCCCTACATTTGAAACGTGAGACATTTTCATTTCTGCAAAATTAATATTTTAACTCATCTTTGTCATCAGTCTCCGTCCAGTATTGTCTAGGTATTGGTAGCATTGTGGTTGCATTTACTTTCCTCCTTTCTTTTGTGATCCCCCCTAATTCTCCTAAACTTCTGTTTTCCAGTAACACTCTCTGCCTCTGTAACCTCATTACAAATTTAGTATGGTGGCAGTGATCTGCGACGGTCATGTGGAAACTCTAGCGTTTAAAGGGAGAACACAGAAGTCTTTTTTTTTTTTAAACAATGTTATGTATAATACCACATTTTTGGTAAGTCTTCACTAGTTAGTCCTGATGTAGTTACTGTGTTTGTGGTTTGGAAAGAAATATTAAAAAATAAAACTGGAGTACTTTGTCTTAGGATCAAATCCTTTGTTTGGGGATCTTGCTATTTCAAATGGGCTCAACAACACTGACGTCATCCGCGTTAGTATTACCTGCTGTTGCTGGAGGAGCACAGCGGACCTGTGGAAGTTGGACTGGACAGAGCTTTGACTTGTTTTTAAGCTGATGTTTGGGTGCCAGTGCCTCATTCTTGCTCCCCATTCCTTCCCCCACCCCCACCCCTTGCCAGAAATATTTCTAAGCACACTAGGGTTTCTAAAGAGTCTCATCTGGCTAAAATAAATTACGAGGTTTTTCAATTATGATTAATTAGCAAAGAAAATCACTCTAAATCCCGAGTGAAGCAAGTTGATATTCATTTGTTGATAAATGCTATAAATGATAAAAAAAATACTCCTTTCAGATTTTACCCTAAGAGAAGACTTGTTAAGAATCTTTATGTTAATATAAAATTATCACCTTTATTTTACAAATAATATTTATTTTACAAATACTTGCCTGAACACATGTATGTGATGAATTTAATCTAAGTGGACATTGAATATCTGAGACTTTAAACATTTCACCTTTAATAAAGGAATGCAGTGGAGTCTGGGGATGGATTGTGATTTCTGTGGATTTGAGGCAGTGTCTTGCTTGCTATATCCCAGGCCAGCCTTGAACTCCCACTTTTCCTGCCTTAGTGTCCTGAGTGCAAGTGCTTAGATTACAGTTGTGCACCACCACGCCCACCTGAGTGAAATTTTTCTTTAGCATGAAGTGAATAGTGCATTTTACTAAAGGCAGACATTAGTATTGTATAGAGGGACTAGCATAATCTGAGCACAGTGTGTGGTTTAAAGAGAAATTCTGGCTTTGTCTGTGACCCCCCCCCCCCGCCCTGCCCCCAAGCCCTTGCAGCCCTTGTTATCATCAGCCTGCGCGCCACAGAGGATTCATAATACCAGGCATTATTTAGAGTTGCTTGGGGCTCCCTCTGCTCCAACTCTAGGCTCTTTGTGTGTGTGTGTGTGTGTAAGAAACTTTCTATTTCAACTTTTTATGTTTTCTTTGGTTAGCCTACATTGATTGTGCCAGAGGGTTTCATTGTGACATGTCCAAACATGCACACAATCGACACTAGGCTCTTGAACTAGTCAGAGCTAAGCTCAGCATTCTATCTAACCACTGCACGCCCCACCAAGCCGCCTTGTGTTTGAAGGACCGGAACTCTGCATGATTTTTCCACTGATAAGTGGTTAAAAACAATAACACCAATATCATTTTGTTACTTAGGAAAACAAAGCTATGAAGATGAACCACACTCATCTTCGCGGTTTCTGTGAGGGCCACAGGACAGTCAGGGAATGTTTCAGGAAGACTTGATTGACAAAGCCAGAATTTCCTGGCCGGTCTTTTACAGAGACTGGAGACTCCCCGGAGCTCTAATCCCACCCCTGCCACGCCTCCCTCACTCCACTCAGGGCGGTTTGAAAAGCTGCATTGGGAGTTTGAAAAGGCACTGGAAGCCTGGACAGTGCTCCAGGCAGGAGGGAGCAGGCCAGGGAAAGTTCCCACGTGGAGATTAGCTCGGAGCAAAGAAGGAAGCGGCAGGACTGGACTGGTGAGGGAGGTGGTTAGGAGTGTCTACATCTGTTCGAGAAGAGGCCATATTGCCAGAGGGCAGAGTTTATGTGACAAGCCTGGCATTTGCAGAACTGGGAAGTCTGGCACAAAAGGAAGTAGAGGAAGGTGGGACAATATGAGTCCAATGAGGGGCAAAGGCCAGGGTGCCAGCATTCACCTAAGGGAACTGAGAAGCCAGGATTTCTGTCTGGGGATCCAGAATGAGCTGTGTGGGAAAAGTCTTATTGTCAGAAGAGGTGGTGCAGCTGGACACTGGTGGCTCACACCTGTCATCCTAGCTACTCAGGAGGCTGAGATCTGAGGATCGTGGTTCAAAGCCAGCCCTGGCAGGAAAGTCTACGAGACTCTAATCTCCAATAGACCACCAGAAAACCAGAAGTGGCCTGTGGTTCAAGTGGTAGAGTGCTTGCCTTGAGCTGAAGAACTCAGGGACAGCACCCAGGTCCAGAGTTCAAGCCCCATGACTGGCCAAAAAAAACCCCAAAAACAAAACCACCACTAACCACCACCACAACCACAAAACAGCTAAGCCAGGTGAGGTGTCTAAGATCTAGAAGATCTCATTGAAGCCAGCCTGGGCAAAATATTAGTGAAACCCTCATCTGAACAAACACATTAGGTATGATGGTATGGTGGTACACACCTGTAATCTCAGCTACACATTAGGCATAGGTTGGAGTTGATAAAAAATAGCTAAAGCAGAAAGGGCTGGGGATGTGGCTTCAGTGGTAGAACACCTGCTTAGCAAGCACAAGATCATGAGGTGTTTTTTTTTTTTTAATGATTAAAACAAGCTACAAAATATAAAACATTAAAATTCACCTAAAATTCCTTCAGTAAGAGGGAACCTAGATAACACTGTGGTGACATTTATATGGTTATAATAACAGCTCATGTACATGATTGCCATATTCCAGATTATATATGATACTCCTGTAATAATAGTCTTCTGAGACAGATACTATTACCCTTACTCCAGCATAAGAGAGGCTAAGCAACTCACAAAGTGCTGTTTAGATAGTGTGTAAGTTTAGCTGGGTGCTGGGGCTCACACCTGCAATCCTAGGAGTTTATAACGTAATAAAATGCTGAGTTAAGTTGGCTTTTTCCTCATCCTTTCCATTCAAATAAGCAAACAAGTAATATTCTTGTTTCCAATTGCATTTATTTCCTAATCTGAGTAAAAAGGACCATGTTTCTTCTTTCCTCTCAAACTTCTGGGACCCCAAACATGTTAGGCTTTCTTTTCCCTGGCGGACAAATGAGGATTTTTTGGGGGGTGGGGTGGGTGGGTACTGGGGCTTGAACTCAGGACCTTAGGTACTGTTCTTTTCTTTTTTTTTTTGGGGGGGTCCGGTCGTGGGGCCTGAACTCTGGGCCTGGGCGCTGTCCCTCAGCTCTTCAGCTCAAGGCTAGCGCTCTACCACTTGAGCCACAGCGCCACTTCTGGCTTTTTTCTTTTTGCTTATGTGGTGCTGAGGAATCGAACCCAGGGCCTCAGGCATGCAAGGCAAGCGCTCTACCACTGAGCCACCTTCCCAGTCCCCTTGAACTTCTTTTGGTCAAGGTAATGCTCTACCACTTGAGGCACAGCTCCATTTCTGGCTTTTTTTTTTTTTGTAATTTAGTGGAGAAAAGAGTCTCCAGACTTTGTTTTCCTGGGCCCACTTTAAACCATGATTCTCTTGAATCCTGGGCCTACCTGGGTTGGCCCTCTACCACTTGAGCCACACCTCCAGCCCTCCTATTTGCTGGTTATTTTGCTGATGGGGTTTAGCAAAAAATTTAGTTCCTAGCCCTGCGCTGATGGCTCACGCCTGTAATCCCAGCTACTCAGGAGGCTGAGATCTGAGGATCATGGTTTAAAGCCAGCCCAAGACTCTAATCTCCAATAAGCCACTTGAAAACCGGAAGTGGCACTGTGGCTCAAGTGGTAGAGCGCTCACCTTGAGCTGAAGAGTCACCTTGAGCTGAAGAGTGCAGGGACAGCGCCCAGGCCCAGAGTTCAAGCCCCACGATCAACCCCCCCCCCCAAAAAAAAAATTAGTTCCTGGGCTGGCTCTGAACCAGATCTCAGTCTTCTGCATAGCGAGGATTACAGGTGTGAGCTGCCTTCTAGAGGATTTTACCGTGGCCAGCACCATGACAAAAAGGTGGAAGATGAGAGTTGAAAGAGCACCTGGAGCAGAGGAAGTCTAGTGTCCGGGGCCCATCGGGGAGGGAGTTAGCGACCTGCCCGCAGTGACAGCGCAGCTAGTGAGGCTGAGGGCTTTTTTTTTTTAATCATGATAAATGTTTTTCAGGCTGGTCTCTAACTCCTGAACCCAAATGATCTTCTCAGCTTCCCCAGTATCTTGTTCTATAAATGTAGAACCACCAGCTCCCGGCTAGAAATGCTGTTCCCAGGACTAGATCAATCACAGCATCTGCTTCCGAACTTCCCATGGGCGAGGTTCCTTCGTCTCCCCCTTTCTGAAAGATGGGACACCAAACAGGCTGAGCTCTGGGATGACACTTTGGCAGTTCTAGCTGTAAACTGAAAATTGGTAAAGCAGTGAATAAGTGGGAAAAGCTATAAAGCAGTATGTAGTGTTTTAATAGCAGCATTGAACTTGTGCTGAGCTGAGTCAATTCTTTGTTTCTCATTAGCAGCTCTTTGGGGGGGGATGGCAGGGGTCAATGGGTGAGGGAAATGAAGGGTGTTAGGAAATATTTAGGACCAGCAATGTTTCAGTAGGATCTGGAATGAACTTTTCGCCATTACTTGTAGGGTTTTGCGGCCTCCGGGCGGTGGATCCAATTTCTCCCTAGGCTTCGATGAACCAACGGAACAGCCAGTGAGGAAGAACAAAATGGCCTCTAACATCTTTGGGACACCTGAAGAAAATCCTCCTTCCTGGGCCAAGCCGACAGGTACTGCTTTTAGCTGTGACTGCTGGGTTTTTTTTGTATTTTTTTTTTTGGGTCTGGTCGTGGGGCCTGAACTGAACTGTGGGCCTGGGCGCTGTCCCTCAGCTCAAGGCGAGCGCTCTACCACTTGAGCCACAGCGCCACTTCTGGCTTTTTCTGCTTATGTGGTGCTGAGGAATCGAACCCAGGGCCTCATGCATGCAAGGCAAGCACTCTACCACTGAGCCACCTTCCTAGCCCGTGACTGCTGGTTTTGTGCTGGCCAACAAAGCCTAGCTTAATAGGAATGAACAGGTGGCACAGTCTAGCCAGATGCGGTGTAGCGCCCTTGCAGAGTCAGCCTCAGGAGTCTGAGCCTGGAAGAGTAGGAGTTCAAGACCAGCCTGAGAGCTACTTGAGTTAACCTGGCCTGATTTACTAAGTCTCTCTCTTTCTCCCTTCCTCTCTTTTCTTTTTTCTTTTTTTTTTTTTTTGGGTACGGTCGTGGGGCCTGAACTCTGGGCCTGGGCGCTGCCCCTCAGCTCTTCAGCTCAAGGCTAGCACTCTACCACTTGAGCCACAGCACCACTTCCGGCTTTTTTCTTTTTGCTTATGTGGTACTGAGGTATCGAACCCAGGGCCTCATGCATGCAAGGCAAGCGCTCTACCACTGAGCCACCTTCCCAGCCCTCTCCCTTCTTCTCTCTCTCTTTCTCTCTCTCTCTCTCTCTCTCCCTCCCTCTCTTCCTCCCTCCCTCCTTCCCTCTCCCTCCCTCCCTCTCCACCCCCCCTCTGTTAGTTGTGGGGCTTGAACTCAAGTTCTGAGTTCTGTTGCTGAGCTCTTCAGCTCAAGGCTAGCA
This sequence comes from Dipodomys ordii, assembly GCF_000151885.1. Lineage (NCBI taxonomy): Eukaryota > Metazoa > Chordata > Mammalia > Rodentia > Heteromyidae > Dipodomys > Dipodomys ordii. Next base: position 4,230,237 of record NW_012267223.1, read on the forward strand.
CGGTATCACTTTGAGCTACAACACCACTTCTGGTTTTCTGGTGGTTAGTTGAAGATAAGAGTCTCAGGGACTTTCCTGCCTGGGCTGGCTTTGAATTGTAATCCTCACATCTCGGCCTCCTGAATAGCTAGGATTTACAGGTATGACCCACCAGCACCTGCCCAGAAGTCTCTCTCTCTGTTTTTTTTTGGTCGGTCGTGGGCCTTGAACTCTGGGCCTGAGCACTGTCCCTCAGCTCTTCAGCTCAAGGCTAACGCTCTACCACTTGAGTTCTGTTTTTCTGGTGGTTTATTGGAGATAAGAGTTTCATGCGGGCTGGCTTTGAACCCTGATCCTCAGATCTCAGCCTCCTGAGTAGCTAGGATTACAGGCGTGAGCCACCAGCACTTGCCCAGAAGTCTCTTTTATCTCTAGCTTTACTCTGAAGTCCTTCAGTTCTGTAGATAATTGAATGAACAAATGAATGAATAAATGAATGAATGAATGAATATTTAAAAATGGGCAATACAGAGAGTCTACAAGGGGGATTTAAGGAAGTCAGATTGGGATTTTTTGAGCCATTAACTAATGTTTCTTAATACAGGAACACATATATGCTAGTTTTAGGGCTTCCTGTTGTATTTCTCAAAAAAGCATATTTCGGTTTCTAGGTGCCAAGTCTAGTGGTGGCAGGGAAGATTTGGAGTCATCTGGACCACAGAGCAGGAACACCTCGGAAGCAAGCTCTGGAGATTTCTTAGATCTGAAGGTCAGAAGGACACCATAAGGGAAGACAGGCTGAGGGCTGTGGGGTTGAAAAGCTAAACTAAGCTTCCCTTGTTTGTTAAGTCTTTCAAATCTTTTTTTTTTTTTCTTTTCTTTTCTTTTTGGGTTCGGTCATGGGGCCTGAACTCTGGGCCTGGCGCTGTCCCTCAGCTCTTCAGCTCAAGGCTAGTGCTCTACCACTTGAGCCACAGTGCCACTTCTGGCTTTTTCCAAGTGGTTTTCTGCCCCAGCTGGCTTTGAACTGTGATCCTCAGTGCTCAGCCTCCTAAGTAGCTAGAATGACAGGGAGAGATTTCAGTGTCTGCACAGATTTTGAAATCACAATGTACCTAATTTACAATATAGTTTTGTAATGATCTGGCCATGCCTAGTATGCTTCTTTAGTTAATCCTGTCAAGAAAAGTGGATGTCGACCTAATTGTATCCACTGTCAGCTGTGACTTCTGTGTGTGTGTTGCACATTAACTAGGGAGTCATTGTTTATTTTATATTTTTCTTTTCCAGGGAGAAGGAGATGTTCATGGTGAGTACTTTTTTTTTTCTTCTTCTTTAATTGGCAGTACTTGGGTTTGTTAGGCTGGTACTCTACCTCTGAGCCAGGCCTCCAGTCCTGGAAGTAGTTATGAAGACTGAATTGTTGATTTTGTAGTCAGTTTTAGAACAGGTCAGAATTTTAATTCAACTCATGTCTTGGGATTTCTCAGATTTCTAATAAGCTTTTTAGTTCAAACATAAACCTACGTAATGAAACAAACAACTAAATAATTGTGTCCAGGTACTGGTAGCTCATACCTGTAATCCTAGCTACTTAGAAAGCTGAAATCTGAGGATCATGGTTCAAAGCCAGCCCAAGTAGAGAAGTCTGTGAGACTTATCTTCACTAAATTACCAAAAAGCTGGGAGTGGAGCTATGACTCAAGTGGTAGAACGCTAGCCTTGAGCAAAAGAAGTTCAGGGACAAGGCCTAGGCCTCAGTTCAAGACTGGCACCCCTAAAAAAATTTGTACTGGGGAAAGAGACCTGAATGTGCTCCAACTGTAAAAATACTCTGGGTAGAGAGAAAATTAAATTAGTAAATCTGGCTTTATTTTTAATGAGGTAAATACTAGATATGGACTAGAATAAACAATTGGGAACCCTTTTTTAAAAAAAATTTTTTTGGGGGGTCCAGTCATGGGGCCTATACTCTGGGCCTGGGCGCTGTCCCTTAGCTCTTCAGCTCAAGGCTAGTGCTCTACCACTTGAGCCAGAGCACCACTTCCGGCTTTTTTCTTTTTGCTTATGTGGTGCTAAGGAATAGAACCCAGGGCCTCATGCATGCAAGGCAAGCGCTCTACCACTGAGCCACCTTCCCAGCCCTGGGAACCCTTTTTTTAAAAAATGTAATGCATTAATCTTTTTTTTAATTAAAAAAATTTTTTTTTATTTTGCCAGTTCTGGGGCTTGAACTCAGGGCCTGAGTATTGTCCCTGAGCTTCTTTTTGCTCAAGGCTAGCACTCTACCACTTGAGCCACAGCACTAGTTCTGGCATTTTCTGTTTATCTGGTGCTGAGGAATTGAACCCAGGATTTTGTGCATGCTAAGCAAGCACTCAACCACTAGGCCACATTCCCAGCCCCTTGTGCTATTTTATGAGAGCTTTTATTTATTTTTGTGCAGGTCCTAGAACTTGAACTCAGAGCCCACTGTTTCTAAGCTTTTGCTCAAGACTTTCATTCTACCACATGAGCTTCACTTTCAGCTTTTCTTTCTTCTTTTTTTTTGTTAGTCCTGGGGCTTCAACTCTGCTTGAGTGTTGTCCCTGAGCTCATCAGCTCAAGGCTAACACAATTACCACTTGAGCCACAGTGCCACTTTGGTTTTCTGGTGGTTAATTGGTGATAAGAGCCTTATGAAATTTCCTGTCCAGACTGGTTTTGAACTGCGATCCTCAGATCTCAGCCTCCTGAGTAGCTAGGATTATAGATGTGAGTCACTGAAGCCTGGATCAGTTTTTTTTTTTTTTAGTAATTTGTTGGAGATAAGAGTCTCACAGACACTTGTCTGGGCTGGCTTCAAACTGGGATCCTCTGATCTCAGCCTCCTGAATAGCTAGGATTACAGGCGTGAGCCACCAGCACCCATGGGGTTTGAACTCTGGGCTTAGGATGCTGTTCCTCAGCTCTTCAGCTCAAAGCGAGCGCTCTACCGCTTGAGCCACAGCGCCACTTCTGGTTTTCTAGTGGTTTATTGGAGATAAGAGTCTCATGGACTTTCCTGCCTGGGCTGGCTTTGAACTACGATCCTCAGATCTCAGCTAGGATTACAGGCGTGAGCCACCGGCGCCAGCTGAGAGCTTTTTTTTTTATAATAGGCTCTGGTAGCTCAAGCTCTACTCACAGCATTCATTTTATGAAATTAGTTTATTTGATTTGATACTGAGATGCTTATTCAGCCAGACCTTCGTTACCCACTGGGTTGTTTTTTAAGTTTCCAGTTAGCCATCCACATTACCAATTACAGATGGAAATGAGCTGCAATCATCCACTTAATTATTTTCAGCCTTTGAAGTATTTGCTGGCACCTCTTCTAACAAGTGCTAGGGAATTACTGTAAGTGTGAGCCACCAGTCAGGTCTCCTGGTGAAGGTAGCAGTCACTGGACCTATAGCCCTGAGAAGATACTGCTTCTTTCTGGCTTTTCCTTCCATTGCCTTTTTTTTTTTTGTTAGCACATGTTGACTGTGCAGTATGAGGGTTCACTGTGAGATTCCCATGCGTGTGGATAGCACATCTTTCTTGCCCCATCCCTATGGTTGGTTTTTGTGAGCCAGTCTATGTCAACTGAATTGCTCTTTGCCCTCTTTTTTTTTTTTTTTGGGTCAGTGGTGGGGCTTGAACTCTGCGCCTGGGCGCTGTCTCTCAGCTCTTCAGCTCAAAGCTAGCACTCTACCACTTGAGCCACAGTGCTACTTCTGGCTTTTTCTGTTTATGTGGTGCTGAGGAATCAAAGCCAAGGCCTCATGCATGTGAGGCAAGCACTCTACCACTGAGCCACCTTCCCAGCCCCCACTTCGCCCTCTTGAATGGTGCTCCTGAAGGTGGCAGGAGGCAGGAGCTGCTGGGCCTCGGGCACATTGTCTGGGCTCCTTGCACGATAGGTCCCGCTTACATTGGATGCAAGATATCTGTTACTGTGTGGGTCTTCAGTGGCATTTGTAAGTCTAGGCTTTAGTTTCACTACTTTTCATCTTCCTCAATTACACTGGACTTAGTGGTCAGATAATCTTTTGTTTTCTTTGTGGTACTGAGGATCCAGACCTATGAGCCTGGGTCATTTAGGCAAGTCTTCTAGAGTGAGCTGCACCCCAGTCCCAGAATCTGCTGACCTGATTTGAACTAATGGATATAATTAAAGATTTGTGGAGGGCTGGGAAGGTGGCTCAGTGGTAGAGCGCTTGCCTTGCATGCTCGAGGCCCTGGGTTCGATTCCTCAGCACCACATAAGAAAAAAGCCGGAAGTGGCGCTGTGGCTCAAGTGGTAGAGTGCTTGCCTTGAGCTGAAGAGCCCAGGCCCACAGTTCAGGCCCCACGACCGGACCCCCCCAAAAAAAAAGAAAAGAAAGAAGAAACAACATGTCATCAGATCTACTGAGTAATTATGCTCTTCCCTGCTCCTCTTCTTCAAGGAAACAGCACACTGGGTTGTATGCCTTTTTTTTTTTCCCCCTGCTTTGGTTTGAGATAAGATCTCTAGTTTTTGCCCAGTCAATCCTCAGATCTCAGTCTTCTACCTAGGCTTCCTTGGAGTTGGGTTATGGATATATGCCACCATGCCCAGTTTATCTGTTGGAATGGGGTCATTCTCTAGCTCTGCTTGTGCTGGCTAGGACAGTGTGAGCCAGCTGTCTGGCATGGTGGTTATGTGGGGATGATGAAGCTGAGTGTTGCACGAGGCAAGCATTTTCCCACCAAGTGTAGCCAGGCTGGCCTCAAACTCAAGAACCTCTTGCCTCAGCCTCCTAAGTGTGTCGGGTGTTAGCTGTCTTGGCCGAGTAAAGCACAGCACGCATGTCTGCGAGGGGAGTCTAATGTGGCAAGACTGGCAGGCTGACTCCGTCAGGACAGAGAGCAGCAGCTGCCAGCTGCCATTGTTCGGGAGGAGTATTTATAGGTAGAGAGCCTGCTAGAAGAGTGGGTGACGGGGTTAACTTAGGGACTAAGCCACCTGCCTGGCCACAGCAACCTGGAGTTGGGGATGGCCAGGCAGAACCTTGGCCACTGGAATGTTGGCCTTCAACCCAGCCAGCACTGGGGTTACAGGCATGCACCACTGTACTGAGCGCCCCCCTCTTTTTTTTTTTTTGCTGATCACCAATTTTATCATCTGTTCATTATGATCCTGACTGGTGCAACTTGAGCTCATTTGCCATAAAGTTCCCATGATGCAGCTGGTGACCCTGCTGCACCATTACTTCAGTAAGGTCGGGTTTGTTTAGATATAAGGGAAATGCTTTTTTTTTTTTTTTTCAAGGGTCGGTCATGGGGTTTGAACTCTGGGCCTGGGCGCTGTCCCTCAGCTCTGCAGCTCAAGGCGAGCGCTCTACCACTTGAGCTACAGTGCCACTTCCGGTTTTCTAGTGGTTTATTGGAGATAGGAGTCTCACGGTCTTTCCTGCCCAGGCTGGCTTTGAACCTTTATCCTCAGATGTCAGCTTCCTGAGTAGCTAGGATGACAGGCGAGAGCCACCGGTGCCCGGCTTAAGGGAAATTCTTGACCTTTTCGATAATTAAACATAGGAATAGCTATAATGAAAGGTTGGGAATATAGTCAGTGGTTAAAAGATTTCCTAGCACTTGCAAGACCCTGGATTCAATCCGCAGTAGACAAAGTACAAAGAGCTGGGTGCTGGTGGCGTTTTGTAATTCTAGCTACTCAGGAGGCTGAGATTTGAAGACTGTGGTTGAGAGTCAGCCATGGGAAGGAAATTGGTGGTTAGCTGGAGGAACTAGAAGTGGAGATGTGGCTCAAAGTGATAGCATGCTAGCCTTGAGGAAAAGGAACTCAAGGATAGAGCCCAGGCCCTGAGTTCAAGCCCGAGACCAACCAAAAGAAAAAAAAAAAAAGAAATCCAGGGAGGTTAGGTAGAAGCCTTCTCCCTCCTTCAGAAAGTTAGATTGTCCACTACATTTCTTCTTGTCCCAATTCTTTGATGCTTACAATGAATCATTTTTTTGTATTCAAGACAAAGCTGTCTTTGTTCACTTATCTTACAGTGCCAAAGAAAAGTCAGGAGTAGATAAAATGTTTATTTTGATGCTCAAAGACCCTGGGTTTGATCCTCAGCACTGCAATAAATAGCTTAAAATGAAATTTCTGTCTGTCTATATATTTTGGTCCGAATATTTTCCTTTGAGGCCCCATGCTTCGGGATTGTTAGAGTGGACGCAGACATTTGAAGTACATAAGATCAGGTGTGATGATGCACGCCTGGAATCACTTCTACTTGGGAGACAGAACTAGAAAGGGAGAGAGGGAGGACCTAAATGTTTGTTTTTCAGTTCATGTATTTAAACCTTAAAAAAGCTGGAATTAGAGTTGGGGCTCAAGTGACAGGCATTAGCTTTGAGCAAAAGAAGCTCAAGAACAGCACCAGGTGCTGAGGTCTGAGTTCAGTTAAGTCCCAGGATCAAAAACAAACCACAAAACCCCTCTATTCCTCATATATGCTTGTATAATTTTAAAAAGATCATATGAAAAGCATGTGGCAAAACAGTGCAAAGCTCTGAGTGGTCTGAACGTGATTTTTTTTTTTTTTGTGTGTGTGTGTGTCCGGTCGTGGGGCCTGAACTCTGGGCCTGGGTGCTGTCCCTCAGCTCTTCAGCTCAAGGCTAGCACTCTACCACTTGAGCCACAGCACCACTTCCGGCTTTTTTCTTTTTGCTTATGTGGTGCTGAGGAATCGAACCCAGGGTCTCAGGCATGCAAGGCAAGCGCTCTACCACTGAGCCAACTTCCCAGCCCTGAATGTGTTTTTTTCTCTATTTTTTTTGTCGGTCGTGGGGCCTGAACGCTGTCCCTGAGCTCTTCAGCTCAATGCTAGTGCTCTACCACTTGAGCCACAGCACCACTTCTGGTTTTCTGAGTGGTTTATTGGAGATAAAAGTCACAGACTTGGGGCTGGGAAGGTGGCTCAGTGGTAGAGTGCTTACCTTGCATGCCTGAGGCCCTGGGTTTGATTCCTCAGCACCACATAAGCAAAAAGAAAAAAACCAGAAGTGGCGCTGTGGCTCAAGTGGTAGAGTGCTAGCCTTGAGCTGAAGAGCTGAGGCACTGCGTCCAGGCCCAGAATTCAGGCCCCATGACCGGACCCCCCAAAAAAAGAGTCACAGACTTTTCCTGCCCGGGCTGGCTTTGAACCTTTATCCTCAGATCTCAGCCTCCTGAGTAGCTAGGATGACAGGCGTGAGCCACCAACACCCGGCTTAATTTTTCAATACATTTCAAACCATCCTCCATCCAATGAGGAGAAAGATCTTGGGACTCTTCACCTAAACTAGAAAAGGTTATTAGGCTCATTTCCATTCTCTGTTTTTCTAGAAAATGTGGACACAGACTTCCAGGGCAACCTGGGGCAAAGCGAAGAGAAGCCGGTGCCCGCTGCCCCTGTGCCCAGTCCTGTGGCCCCGGCCCCCGTGCCATCCAGGAGAAATCCTCCCGGGGGCAAGTCCAGCCTGGTCCTGGGTTAACTCCAGCTGTCCTGAACTCTGTCGTTTTATTTGTCTGTTTCTACGTGCTCGTGAACTGCACAACTTGAGCCTGACTGTACATCTTTTGGATTTGTTTCATTAAAAAAGAAGCACTTTATGTACTGCTGTCTTTTTTTCCCTCCCCCTTTCACTCTCTCTCTCTCTCTCTCTCTTCTTTTTGAAGAACAAGTTTCTATTTCTCTGACTCCTTTGGGTCTGGGCTGTGGCATGGGTGTTTTCTAGTAGTAGATTGGAGGGAAAGCTTTGTGGCACTTAGTACTGTGTTTTTAAGAACAAATGATCGGGTTCCTGATGTGTTTGCTAGAGGCTCTTTTGTACTGAGTTTTGTCCTTTTTTTTTTTTTTTTAATGCTCTGTGTTCGCTTTACCATGATGGGACAGACCACAGGCAGCACCTGGCAGCTCTACCACACCTGGCTGTCTTTACACAGAGCTTCTCCTCCGTGTTGTCCTTTGCTAAACACATCTTCTGGTTCCCTGTGGACCAACAGAGGCCCACCCCTGTCACCTTGCTGCCGCATGCCTAGATGACTGGCTGGCCAGTGGGCGCTTCTGCTTCTGTGATGCCCAGGTCAGCTTCTGGTGTGGGGCCAACGCTGCCTGGAAAGGCCCAGTGGTTGAGGCAGTGGAGGGAGGCAGTGATGCCGGAGAGGTGGAGGTCCCCATGCAGGGGCGGGGCCGGGGCTGTGTGTGTTCTTATTAAGTAGCTTGACGCTGTGTGCATGATGCTGGTGCTCGACCATGAGAGGAAGTCTCATCCTTAAATGTGTTGTACTGCTCAATCCTGGACTGTTGCTTCAAGTAAACAATATCCACGTTTGCAACCGCTGTGTCTGTGTCTTCTTTCTGACACTGGGTCTGCTGCCTCCGAACAATCCTGCAAGCTGATTTGGTGAGGCATTTGGTGATTTGGTGAAGATGCAGAGGAAGGAAGGGTGTTCTCCGAAAAAATACATAGCTGGGCACCAGTGGCTCATGCCTATAATCCTAGCTACTCAAGAAACAGATCTGAGGATCAAGGTTCAAAGCCACCTCGGGCAGAAAAGTCCATGAGACTTCTATTTCCAATAAACCACCAGAAAATTAGAAGTGGTGCTGTGGCTCAAGTGGTAGAGCACTAGCCTTGAGCTGAAGAACTGAGGGACAGCGCTCAGGCCCAGAGTTCAGGCCCCACGACCGACAACAACAAAAAATACCTGAGCCATTTCTACTGCCTACCTTCCCTTTGTGCATGTCAAAGCATGTCAAAGTGGCTGTGGCAGGGCCTGGAGGCAGTGGGTCCCCAGGGAGGCCTGGTTTCCATCCCCAGCACCCATGGTAAATAAAGCTTTGAGCCTCCATTCTAGTGAAGCTCTTTTCTATGGCCTGTGATCAAAGGAGAAGGCTTCAAAGAAGCATCCAGAAGACAGGAGAAGAGCTTTTGGTTTCTACAGCTGCAGTTCTACAGCTTTGGCAAGACTGGTACTTAGCTTTGTACTCGCTGATCTGCCATGTAAGCTACAATTCATTTGAATATCCAAATTAGGCCCCTTTCTTCTTAGTTCCTTCTTTCATTTCTTCCTTTCTTCATTTTTCTTTTTCCTTTCTTCTTTTTTTTTTATCTTTTTTTTTTTTTGCCAGACCTGGACCTTGAACTTGGGCCTAGGCACTGTCCCTGAGCTTCTTTTGCTCAAGGCTGGCACTACCACTTGAGCCACAGTGCCACTTCTGTCTTTTTCTGTTATGTAGTACTGAGGAATGGAACCCAGGGCTTCATGCATGTGAGACAAGTCCTCTACCACTAAACCACATCCCCAGCCCTCCCTTCCTTCTTCCTCCCTCCCTCCCTTAGTTCTGTAACAAGAAGTTTGAACTTAGGATCTTGCACTCCATAGGCAGGTGCTCTACCATTTGAGCTCCTTTCCCCTCTCCCTCCCTCCCCTCCCCTTTTATTTTGCTGGTTGTGGGGCTTGAACTCTGGGCCCAGGCGCTGTCTCTCAGCTCTTCAGCTCAAGGCTGGCACTCTACCACTTGAGCCACGACGCCACTTCCAGTTTTCTGGTGATTTATTGGAGATGTGAGTCTCAAGGACTTTCTCCCCATCCAGGGGGACTTGAACTGCGATCCTGAGATCTCAGCCTCCTAAGTAGCTAGGATTACAGGCATGAGCCACTGGTGCCCCGTGTAGATGGTTGAATGTTAGGTTTTTTTCTCCCTTTATTATGGTAATAAAGCATTTTGCAAAAGGTTGAATCAACAGCTATATCATGATTGTTCCCATATTTCTGAAGCAGGTCAGCTTTATAAATAGCAACACTGGTTTTACTGGCTTACGATGATTTCTATTATGAATCTCAAAGGGAGGGAACCTGCACCCTTAGCCTATGAGTGAATAAGGGTGGAGTTCCTGGAAATATCCTGGTTTGTGTCATAACTTGATAAGTTGGCTTTACTCTCTGAAGGTAAGTGCCTACTCAGAATTGAGGTCTGATATTGTCAAAGAAGGTTTTAGGAAATGAAATGTTTGCAAGACCGTGTTCAAGAAAATTTCAGGTCTGGAATGTGAAATCACATGATCTTAAAATGGATAATATTAAATATAAACTAAATTATAATGGATATTAAAAGTTATCCTTGTAAATTACAATGGATATTAAAAGTTATCCAGGTTGGTGCTGGTGGCTCACACTCACACTTGTAATCTTAGGAGGCTGAGATCTGAGGATCACAGTACAAAGCTGGCCCAGGCAGGAAAGTCCATGAGACTTTCATCTTCAATTAACCACCAAAATGCCAGAAGTGGTGCTGTGGCTCAAGTGGCAGAGTGCTGGCCTTGAGCACAAGAAGCTCAGGGACAGCGCCCAGGACTGGCAAAAAAAAAAAGTTCCCTAAAGGGGCAGCAGAAACATTCTTGGCAGCCAGACCTCTTAGCGAAGTTTGTGCGGCATCAGGACAAGCCCAGGGACCTAAGGCTCTGCCAGTGCTGCCTCCTCCCCAGTCTAAACTGACTCACCCTAGAATGATCAGTGCCCTCCTCCCCCACGTCTTTGAACCTAGGGCTTCCAGCGTGCTCAGTTTGCCTGCTCCCCTCTGGCTTGCCTGCTCCCCCCTGGCCTGCCTGCCCCCCCTGGCCTACCTGCCCCCCCTGGCCTGCCTGCCCCCCCCTGGCCTGCCTGCCCCCCCCTGGCCTGCCTGCCCCCCCCTGGCCTGCCTGCCCCCCTCTGGCCTGCCTGCCCCCCTCTGGCCTGCCTGCCCCCCTCTGGCCTGCCTGCCCCCCTCTGGCCTGCCTGCTCCCCTCTGGCTTGCCTGCTCCCCTCTCTCCTGCCTGCTCCCCTCTCTCCTGCTCCCCTCTGGCCTGCCTGCTCCCCTCACTGCTCCCCTCACTGCTCTCCTGCTCTCTGGCAGTCTGACGCTTGAGCCACAGGCTGCCCCTTCTGCTGCTCCTGCCGCCGTGGTTTGGACACAGAGGGCCCTCAGCTGAGCTGGAGCAGCCAGAGAGGCTCCTACTCCGATCAGTGTAGTTTGTGAGGTAAATAGATGTGGGTGTGAGATTTACAGAGGATTCCACAAACGTTAGCGAAGCTCAACGCTTTCCACGGGGAATGCAAAGTTCTGACCGAGCAGGGATGCGGTGCGCGGGGAGGGGGGCGGGAAGGGGGAAGGGGGGGCGGGCCGAGCGCTGGTTACCGGAGCCAGGTGGAAATCAGGCTCCGAGTTTGAAGAGGAAACCCCTGCCTCAAGCTAACTGGTTCATGCGTTGGCCCTACGACGCCGTCGGGAACCTAAGCCCAGCTGAGTCCATTCACTCACTCGCGTTAATCCGCAGCCCCCAGACTTGGGCCTGGGCTGGTGCTGTCTGCAGACAGCTCTGGTTCGGGGTCCCCGGCCGGGAGCGGGCGCCCCACGCTGCTCCCGGTCGTTCAGATAGCCTAAGGTAACACCTAGGTGAAGGTCGCACTTTGAGGTACAAAGCAGAATACCAGGAGAGCGAGGGCCGCCAACCCCCGCCCCAGGAAGTCCGCCCGCCCACTCGCTCTCGCGCTCTCCCGCCCGCGAGCCGCCGGGTCCCCGGGTCCGAGCGTCCGGAGCCCTATGCAAATTACCCAAGTCGAGCTCTATGCAAATCACCGGCCAGGCCCCGCCCACCGCTCTCGGTCCCGGAAGCGGCCGTCTGGGCGCGCCGAGCTCGGCCCTGGCGCCGCGGGGCCCGCTTCCGCCCTGCGCGCTGCCGGGGTCCCCGGCGACGATGGCGGCGCGGCCCGTGCGCGTGTTGGTGGACATGGACGGCGTGCTGGCCGACTTCGAGGCCGGCCTCCTGCGGGGCTTCCGGCGCCGCTTTCCCGGAGAGCCGCACGTGCCGCTGGCGCAGCGCCGCGGCTTCCTGGCCCGCGAGAGCCCTGCGGCCGGACCTGGCGGTAGGAGGCGGCGGGGGTCGGGGGTCGGGGGTGGGGGGGGGCGGTCCGGGCTGCGTTCCGGGGACGCCACCTCCGAGTCCACAGTTCACCCCTGGTCCAGAGAGGTCGGGGCCCCCGCCCCTCCGCCGGCGGGCGCCCGAGCCCCGGGCTTGTGTCTCGTAGGACAAGGTGGCCAGTGTGTACGAAGCGCCAGGCTTCTTCCTGGACTTGGAGCCCATCCCCGGAGCCGTGGAGGCCCTGCGGGAGATGAACCGCATGCCCGGGTGAGCAGGGCGGGGACCCAGGGGCGGAGGGGGCCGGGGGAGGCTCCGCCCGGGCTGACCGCTCCCCTTCCTCCTTCCGCAGCACCGAGGTCTTCATCTGCACCAGCCCCCTGCTCAAGTATGACCACTGTGTGGGCGAGAAGGTGCGGCGCCTGCGCAAGCCGAGGCTTCCCAAACCCGGGTGTAACAGTGATCACAGACACAAAGCAGGGGCCGGGGGAAAGGGGAGCAGTGACGTCCACACCCACCACTGACGGCCCCAGACTTAGGGTCCCTCAGACCCCACTGGCAAACCTGTCTCCTCCACAGTACCGCTGGGTGGAGCAGAACTTGGGGCCCGAGTTTGTGCAGCGCATTATCCTGACGAGGGACAAGACGGTAGTCAGGGGGGACCTGCTCATCGATGACAAGGACAACATTCAAGGTTGGTCCCTTTTTCCCCGGCAACCTCCGGGCATCTGGCCTGCCCGGATTAGAGAGAGGGCGTAAGAATAATCAAGATTACAGATGACATGCTTGCTGCCTTTTCTGTCCCAGGTTTAGAGGAGACCCCGAGCTGGGAGCACATCTTGTTCACCTGCTGCCACAACCAGCACCTGGCCCTGCCCCCCTCCAGGAGGCGGCTGCACTCCTGGAGTGACAACTGGAGGGGAATCATAGACAGCAAGCGCGCACCTGTTCAGCAGGACTGAGCAGGACCTGGCTGGGAAATAGACACCAGAGTGTCTGCTTGCACAAGCCCTATCATGAAGCAGCTTCCAAGATGGCAGGCTGAATGAACAATCATGCCTGGCATGGAAATACAGTAGGGAAATCAGGATGCTTTTAATTACAAAACCAAAAAACCATAACCTCTGGCTGTTTATTCGGTAAAGGGAAGCCATAGGAGCCCAGGGTGGAGCTGAGCAGGTGACCTCGTCTCAGCCCCACACACTGGACATATACGTCAGATGTGTGGTCCTTGTGTCTGGAGCATCATCCCAACTTGCACCCCCCAAGTTCCAGAGGGCCCTTCCAGGGGTTGGCCTCCCCTCATCAACCATGACAGCAGAAAAGGGCCAGCTTCAAGGGTCTTTATTTGATGCCAGTACCGGGGCATGAAATCAGGGCCTTGGTGCTGTTCCTTAGCCTTTTTTTTGCTCAAGGGTATGGCTCTACCACTTGAGCCTCAGCTCCACTTCTGGCTTTTTGGTGGTTAATTGGAGGTAAGCATCTCACAACATTTCTACCCAGGCTGGCTTTGAACATGATCTTCAGATCTCAGCCTTCTGAGTAGATAGGATTACACAGTGCCCAGCTTCTGGCAATCTTTATTTAAAGTATTTTGGATTTTGGGGGCTGGGGGTTTAGCCCAGCGGAAGGGCGCCTGCCTAGCGCGCGCAAAGCCGTGGGTTCGGTTCTCAGCCCTGGTTTAAAAAAAAGACACATAAAGTATTTTGGATTTTGTAGTCTGGGCTAGCCTTTAACCTGTGATCTTGTTGCCTCTTATGAGCCTTTCTGGGATTACAGTTGTGTGTCACCACGCCAAGCTTTGCTGCCTGCTGGTCATATTAGCAGTCATTGGGCTGCATCAACAAGGGCAGGGAGCACATCTCCATCTTTGTATTCCTCACAGGATACACAGCAGGCTGGAGGGTTGTGTAGACAGCTACTCCTGAGCTGTAGTTACATGGGTCAGTGTCTGCCATGCTCAAATGCCCAGCTTGGAGATGAGTGGTGGTATGGTCTTGTACGGCCCTGGAGGGGCGTGGCATCTCCCTAGCTTTCCTCTAATGCCATGGTCCCAACCACTGCTCACAGTCCACCCTGCATGCCTGGAGCCTGCACATCCTACGGGGGTGCGAGCCTGGCAGTGGGGGCACCAGAGGTAGGTCCTTCATTTCCAGTGTGTTGAGTGCCAGCCCCCCCCCCCCATGAGCGGCACTAGCTTTTGGTCCCTTCTCCATGTATGTATCTCGGTCTAGTTTTACCCGGGTGAGACCCGTGCTGAGAAACCTCACCCTGAAGACAGTACTGCTGCTGCAGGGACTTCCTCAGCTGTCTGCCCCTGAGCCCTTCAAGAGGGTGGTCTCTGGTAGCAGGGATGCTAGAGCCGCGGGGGTCTCCCTGGATCAGGGTTGCTGGGGGGTCTCATTCCTTGGCAGTGGGATACCCAGAGCAGAGTGCGCCTGCCAGCTTTGGGCTTCAGCCACCTGGCCTGGGGAACAGAAGTCCTGCAGGAAGATCTGGGCCAGGTTCTGGAGCCTTGTGCTGGCCGAGAGAGAGAAGCGCAGCATGCACTGGATGACTGGCATGGAGGTGAGCTCGGGGTGAGAGCCAGGGCGTGGTGAGCTCAGGTACATGAGCGTGGTCACAGCGGACAGCACCGTCTCCTCGTTGGGGCTGGACAGGCAGTTGATGATGAGTGGGACGCCCCCTGCCTGCAGGATGTATTCCTTGTTGGTCCTGTCTGAGCACAGGTTGCAGAGGCCTCCTGGGGAAAAGCAGTGTGGAGCCTGGGTGCCAAGGCCTGGCTTCCTCCCTCCTCCTCCCCTGTTCCTCTGCCCAGTGAGCTGTGAGGAGGCACTGGGCTGCTGGCCCAGGGATAAGGGATGAGAAGACTCCAGGCCCCAGCTCTCTCCCAAGTTTCCACAAACACTAGCCTGCCACCATCACCTCGCTTGTCACAGTGGGCACAAGCGTCTCTTCTTGGTTCAGAACTTTAAGGGCTGGTACGCTTTCCTTTTTCTTTTATTCATTGCCCACTATTAAGATCTGAAGTCAGGGCCTCACACCTTCTCAGCTTGCTTGTTCTCAGCTTGTTCTCGGGATCTCGAGCCACACTTCTTGTCAAGCTCTTCTCTGGTTATTTTGAAAATGGAGTCTCATGGGCTTTTCTATCTGGACTGGCCTCAAATTAAGATCCTCTAGGTCTCCGCTTCCTGATTAGCTACTAGAATAAGCCACTAGCACTAGGCTATTATCACTTGGTTTTTGTTTTTGTTGTCAGTTGTGGGGCTTGAACTCTGGGCCTGGGTGCTGTCCCTGCACTCGCTCTACTGCTTGAGTCATAGTGCCACTTCCAGTTTTCTGATGGCTCATTGGAGATAAGAGTCTCACGGACTTTCCTGCCTGGGCTGGCTTTGAACTACGATCCTCAGATCTCAGCCTCCTGAGTAGTTAGGATGACAGGCGTGAGCCTCCAGCACCTGGCTAACACTTGTTTCTTTATCCCACAATTTAAAACATATGTAAGTACAGATATTAAAATAAGGTACCCTCATCGGTGTTTTCAAAGCCAGCTTTTTTTTTTTTAAAGCCAGCTCTTCTTATTTAACAATGTAATGCAGATGTTCTGCTGGCAACAGTTTGTGGGCATGAGGTGAGAGCATTATACTGTCATTTTCACATCACTGTCTAGGATTCTAGGGAAAGCAGAAAAGACCTGAGTGTCAGATCAGACCCCTTTCCCACTCCCCAGTCTCCTCAGGGCCCCTCAAGTTTGTGACTTCTTGGCCTTGGGGACAGATACTTCTACTTAGGGGACCCTTTCCTTAGCATTGGCTCATAAGTGCAAGCAGACAACTTCCTGTGCACACTGACTCAGTTTCCTGCCATCTTACCTCTATCCTTTGGTTCCTGCTTCAAGGGGAAGGAAACTACATCTTGGCTCATTTGTATTACATGCCTGAGCAGCCAGTCAAAGGTGAGGGTCATGCCTACTTCCCCTGCTTCTCTGGAAATTACCAAGCAGGTGGCCCTAAGATCTAACTAAGAAGCTGTGGCTGCCGGGCGCTAGGCTCATGCCTGTAATCTTAGCTACTTAGGAGGCTGAGATCTGAGGACTGTGGTTCAAAGCCAGCCCAGGCAGGAAAGTCTGTGAGACTCTTATCTCCAGTGAACCAACAGAAAACCGGAAGTGGCACTGTGGCTCAAGTGGTCAAGCACTTGACTTGAGCTGAAGAGCTGAGGGACAGTGCCCAGGCCCAGAGATCAAGCCCCAAGAAATTCTTATCTCTTAATTAACTAACAAAAAACCAGAAATGAAAGTTGGCAAGTGGCAGAGTGCCAACTTTTTTTTCTGGTCAGATGTGGGTCTTGTACTCAGGGCCTGAGCTTTTTCACTCAGGGCTAGCACTTTACCACTTTAAACCACTTCCAGTTTTCTGGTGGCTAATTGGAGATAAGAGTCGCTTGAACTTTCTTGCCCAGGCTGGCTTGGAACCATGATCCTCAAATCTCAGCCTCCTGAATACCTAAGATTAAAGGCGTGAGTCACTGGTACCCAGCTCAGAGTACCAGCTTTGAGCAAAAATGCCAAGCAACAGTGTGAGGCCCAGGTCACAATACTGGCACGAGTGCACACATACATTCTCAACGAAGACACCTTCCCCTGGCGCGCAGGCAGGGACGGTTTGGTTCTACAGCTGGCTCCTGCTTTAGGGGACTGGCTTTTAGTCATCCATTTGTTCTCATGCCTCTGCACCCTTGGCTCAGGTCCCTCCCCCTCCCCCTGACCCTTCCCCAGCTTTCTTGCTGGTGACAGGCAGCTCTGCTGGGTGAGCCTGGGCCACTCTGGTCAGCCTGCTGGATGCCTCCCCCCATGCCTGGATGGACCCTCATCATTGGCTTTTTTTTTTTTTTTTTTGGTCCGGTCGTGGGGCCTGAACTCTGGGCCTGGGCGCTGTCCCTCAGCTCTTCAGCTCAAAGCCAACGCTCTACCACTTGAGCCACAGCGCCACTGCCGGCTCTTTTCTTTTTGCTTATGTGGTGCTGAGGAATCGAACCCAGGGCCTCATGCATGCAAGGCTACCACTGAACCACCTTCCCAGCCAACTTCAGATTTTTTTGGTGGTTAACTGGAGGTAACAGTCTTATGGACTTTCCTGCCTGGGCTAGCTTTGAACCAAAATCCTCAGATCTGAGCCTCTTGAGTAGCTAGGACTGCAGGTGTGAGCCACCGGTGCCTGGTGTGCTGGAAGTAGTTTGAAGGAGAGGACTTGCAGAACTGCAGAGGGAGGATGGGATGCATGGCATAGTCATGCGTGGCGGCAGCAGAGCTCCACCTCCCTAGCCACACTGCCTCAGCACTCACTCCGGCACTCCGGTGCTGCTGGCCGGCTCACACTGTGCCTGGCATCGTGGTACTCAGTGAACACAGGAGCAAGTGCTACCTTCAATTTGCTCTAGTGGGAGAAACTAAATTCCCCAGTGAGGGAACTCTGCCTCCAGTAGGAGCAATGGTGTTCCTGTGGAAGCCACAGCCAACTACTGCCAGGCTTAGCTTGATGCCAGGACAAGTAGAAACACTGGCAGCCTCTGGCTCTCAGACACGCCCACGCCACCCCTGAACCGGGCGCCTCCTCTTCACTGGGGACTGGGGCTGGGCAGGTGGTTTATCTCTGCTGTAGAGTGAGTCGCAGCACACTCAGGTGTCTGGGCAGGGCAATTAGGGGATAATCAGATGGCATCAGCTGGCGGGTGGGGACAGAAGCCGCAGGCCAGGGGCCTGGAAGCCTTCCAAGGATGGATCAGGTGCTTGCCAGAGATGACCGGCTGCTCGGGCCCAACATAGTACACCATTTTTTATTTATTTATTTTTTGGTGGGGGTAATGGGCTTGAACTCATGGATTGGATGCTGTCCCTTAGCTTTTTCACTCAAATTTTTGCTGGCCTTAGAGATAAATGCAAACTGTCACAATCAGATCTCAGCCTCCTGAGTAGCTAGGATTGCAGGTGTCTGCCACTGGCACCAGCTACCTTTAGAGTCCTGTGCCTACCTGGCTGTATCCCTTGGCTATGGAAACGGGACTGAGGACCAGGAGAGAACATGAGGGGCAAGAAGGTCTGCTGGCACAAGATGGCACCCAAGGAACATGAGACATCTCAAACAGCTACATGAGCCCTGGGCCCCAAGTATACCTGGGTGAATCTGGGCTGAACCCAGATGTGGACAAGAATGTCAGGTGGGCCGGGCGCTGGTGGCTCACGCCTGTAATCCTAGCTACTCAGGAGGCTGAGATCTGAGGATCGAGGTTCAAAGCCAGCCCAGGCAGGAGAGACCATGAGACTCCGATCTCCAATAAACCACCAGAAAACCGGAAGCGGTGCTGTAGCTCAAGTGGTAGAGCGCTTGCCTTGAGCTGAAGAGCTGAGGGACAGCGCCCAGGCCCAGAGTTCAAGCCCCACGGCCGACCAAAAAAAAAAAAAAAGAATGTCAGATGGGCTGGTGCAGCTCAGCAGTATACCACCCGTCCTGCTGACATTAGACAGGTGTCTGTCACTTGATTACAAGCTCATTCTTATTTATCTTTTGCCCCTCCTAGGGGCTTGAACTCTGGGTCTAGGCACTCACTGTCCCTGAGCTTTTTTGCTCCCAGCTAGCACTCTACTACTTGAACCAGTTATAGCTTTTTGGTGATTAATTGGAGATTAAGAGTTTCACAGACTTTCTTGCCCAGGCTGGCTTTCTTCAGATCCCAGCCTCCTTAGTAGCTAGGATTATAAGCGTGAGCCACGGCACTGTCTACGCACACACTCTTTCTTTTCTTTTTTGTTGGTCATGGGGCTTGAACTCGGGGCCTGGTCAATGTCCCTAGGCTCTTTTGCTCAAGGGACTAGCACGCTACCACTTTTTTTTTTTTTGTCAGTTGTGGGGCTTTAACTCTGGGCTTGGCCACTATCCCTGTGCTCTTTAGCTCAAGGCGAGTGCTCTACCGCTTGAGCCACAGCGCCACTTTCGGTTTTCTAGTGGTTAATTGGAAATAAAAGTCTCACAGACTTTTCTGCCCGGGCTGGCTTTGAACTGTGATCCTCAGAGCTCAGCCTCCTCAGTAGCTAGGATTACAGGTGTGAGCCACTGGCACCCAGCCACTCTACCACTTTGAGCCACAGCTCCACTTCTGGTTTTCCGGTGGTTAACTGGAGATAAGAGTCTCATGAACTCTCCTGCCCAGGCTGGCTTCGAACCACAATCCTCAGATCTCAACCTCCTGAGTAACTAGGATTACAGGCATGAGCCACCAACGCCTGGCAACACTATTTTCTTTTTTTTTTTTGGTCGGCCGTGGGGCTTGAACTCTGGGCCTGGGCGCTGTCCCTCAGCTCTTCAGCTCAAGGCGAGCGCTCTACCACTTGAGCTACAGCACCACTTCCGGTTTTCTAGTGGTTTATTGGAGATAGGAGTCTCACGGTCTGTCCTGCCTGGGCTGGCTTTGAACCTCGATCCTCAGATCTCAGCCTCCTGAGTAGCTAGGATGACAGGCGGGAGCCACCAGCGCCAGCTAACACTATTTTCTAATAAAGTTAGATACACATTTCCCTAGGGCTGGCAACTCCCACTCCCAGATGCCTACCTGGGAGAAAGGACGCATCAGCATGCGGGAGCCATAGGAAACTGGAGTGTTAGAGCACCTGCCTCACTCTGAGTTCAAACCTCTGTACTGCCTAAATAGATGAATGAAATAAAAACGAACCGGACAAAATGAATTACAACGTCTGAACTCTGAAGACTCTTCTATTAACAATTGCAGTCAAGAGCTGGGAAGGTGGCTCAGTGGTAGAGCGCTTGCCTTGCATGCATGAGGCCCTTGGTTTGATTCCCCACCACCACATAAGCAAAAAGGAAAAAAGTCGGAAGTGGTGCTGTGGCTCAAGTGGTAGAGCACTAGCCTTGAGCTGAAGAGCTGAGGGACAGCACCCAGGCCCAAAGTTCAGGCGCACGACTGGACCCCCAAAACAAAACAAAACAATTGTAGTCAATAGGTAGCTTGTGGCCTACCACTGAAGGAAACATTGTGTTGACTGATAAAAACCAGATGTAGGAGCAAATCCTGCAGGGTACCATTTATATGAAATTCAAGAACAGGGAAAACCCACATCCACGACAATGGCGGGTAGAACTGTGGCTGCACTGAGGTGGGCAGGAGGCATTCTACATGATTTACAATGCTGAGCACACCTAGCGAACTTATGTGCGTTTCACTGTGTGAAAATGGCTACAACGCAAAAAGAAGGCTGAGTGTAGCTGAGTGGTACAGTGCTGGCCGCACAGGCCAGAGGCCCCATGTTCATCCCCACACCACAAAGAACATGTTCTGACTGGCTGATGAAGCTTGCTTTAGAACAAGAGGCAAAAGCAGGGCTCAGCTCTTTGACCCACCTTGGGTGTACAAGAAAAGCATTTGATGGGCTGGTAAGGTGGTTTAGTGATAGAGTGCTTGCCTAGCATGCATGAAGCCCTGGGTTCGATTCCTCAGTACCACATAAACAGCCAGAACTGGTGCTATGGCTCAAGTGGTAGAGTGCTAGCCTTGAGCAAAAGAAGTTTAGGGACAGTGCCCAGGCCCTGAGTTCAAGCCCCACAACTGACAAAAACAAAACAAACAAAAAAGGCATCTGAAGTGGGGCACCAGTGGTTCACACCTGTAATTCTAGCTATTCAGGAGGCTGAAATCTGAGGATTGCAATTCAAAGCTAGTCAAGGCAGGAAATTCTATGAGACTTATCTACAACTAACCACTAGAAAACTGGAAGCGGCGCTATGGCTCAAAGTGGTAGAGCTCTAACCTTGAGTGAAAAAGCTCAGAGACAGTGCCAGGCTGGGAGTTTAAGCCCTATGACCACCACTACTACCACCATCAACAACAAAAGTCAGAAGTACAGCTGTAGCTCAAGTGATAGAGTGCTAACCTTGAGCAATAAAAACAGAGGGACAGTACCCAAGCCATAAGAGCTGCATATACACATACAAAAGGAGAACAAAGCTACTGGGGATTGAACCCAAGACCTTGCACAGGTTGGGCAAGGGCTCTACCACTGAAGCCACACCTCAGCCTGAGAAACTATGCTTTATCCACAATGGTTGCTGAGGAGCTACCAACCTTTAAGCACTACTACCATCTGGTGGCAGCTATATGTATTGCAGGAAGTAATCTGCAGGAAACTGATTTAATCTAAATTCTAGGAAGCCACTTGACTAGTTTGGATCCTGCTTTTTTTTTTTTTTTCTTCCCCTTTCCCCCAGTCCTGAGGCTTCAAATCAGGGCCTGAGCTCCTCTGTCCCTGAGCCTCGCTGTGCTCAAGGCTAGGGCTCTACCACTTAAGCCGCAGCGTCACTTCCAGCCTTGAACCCAGGGCCTTAAAGCACTCTATCACTAAGCCACATTCCCAGCCTGATCCTGCTTTTTAGTAAAGAAACTGCACATTTTCTATAATATCCTAGAATTCAATCAGTCTTCATAGGAGCAAAGACTCTTTCCTTGTGCTTTTGCATCTCCAGTAGCACAGGACACTTAGAAACAGCTTCTAGAATTGGATAGCTTTGGGTTCAAGTCTCAGGTCTGTAACTCTAGACCTCTGCCCAGCACACTGAACCTTGATTTTTGGGGTCCAGTCGTGAGCCTGGGCTCTTTCCCTCAGCTCTTCAGCTCAAGGCTAGCATGCTACCACTTGAGCCATAGCACCACTTCTGGCTTTTTTTCTTTTCTGCTTATGTGGTGCTGAGGAATCGAACCCAGGGCCTCATGCATGCAAGGCAAGCACTCTACCACTGAGCCAACTTCTCAGCCCAGGAACCTTCTTGTTTTTTTGCCGGTCGGGGGGCCTGAATTCTGGGCCTGGGCACTGTTCCTCAGCTCTTCAGCTCAAGCCACAGCGCCCCTTCTGGCTTTTTCTGCTTATGTGGTGCTGAGGAATATAAACCCCGGAACTCATGCATACAAGGCAAGCACTCTACCACTGAGCCACCTTCCCAGCCCATACACTGAACCTTCTTAAGCCTCAGAGTCCTAACTAGAAAGTGGCTGTTAAAAGTATGTTAACTTGGGGCTGGGAAGGTGGCTCAGTGGTAGAGCGCTTGCCTTGCATGCCTGAGGCCCTGGGTTCGATTCCTCAGCACCACATAAGCAAAAAGAAAAAAGCCGGAAGTGGCGCTGTGGCTCAAGTGGTAGAGCGCTAGCCTTGAGCTGAAGAGCTGAGGGACAATGCCCAGTGCCCAGGCCCAGTGTTCAAGGCCCACGGCTGACCAAAAAAAAAAAAAAAAAAGTAGAGCCTGGTATCAGGTGGTGCCCTCTCAGTGCCAGCTGTAAGTGTGTAGCCAG
Source organism: Dipodomys ordii (assembly GCF_000151885.1). Lineage (NCBI taxonomy): Eukaryota > Metazoa > Chordata > Mammalia > Rodentia > Heteromyidae > Dipodomys > Dipodomys ordii. Next base: position 4,252,488 of record NW_012267223.1, read on the forward strand.
TAAGTCCTCCAGACATCCTGCCTGAGCACCTGCTCTGAAGTGAGGATCCAAGTGTCTACTTTTTTCTATCCATCAGTGATGTTTTGTTGGGTGCCAATGACTCATGCTTGTAATCCTAGCTATTCAGGAAGCTGAGATCTGAGGATTGTAGTTTGAAGCAAGTCCTGGCAGGAAAGTCTGTGAGACTATTTCCAATTAACCACTAAACAAGCCAGAAATGGAGCTGTGGCTCAATGGGAGAGTGCTGGCCTTGAGCAAAAAATCCCAAGGACTGCACCCAAGCTGTAGGACCTAAACAAAACAAAACAAGTCTGGCTTTCATAGTTAGGATATAACAGGCACCACGGAATGCAGCTTTCTGACACTCTCGAACGTTTCTTCAGGGACTACTTTGATCCTCTCAAACTCAGTCCCTCAATCAGTTAGGATTGCCCTCAATCAGTTAGGATTGCAGGTGTGAGCCACTGACCGGCACCTGGCTTTGTTCACCTTTTTTGGGGGCAGAACTCAAGGCTTGCTGGGCATTGGTAGAATTACTTGAGCTGGCCTCCAGCCCGTTTTAGTTGACAGTAAAAGGATGGCAGTTTGAAGCCTGCCAGGGGGGAGGAAAGTCTGTTGAGTCTTATCTCCAATTAACAACCAAAAAGACGGAAGTAGAGCTGTGGCTCAGAGGTAGTGCATCACCGACCTTGAATGAAAAAGTTGAGACAGAGCCTAGGCCTTGAGTTCAAGCCCCAGTACTAGCTACACGTGCACACACACACACACACACACACACACACAGTGTAATCTCCAAACTTTTCCTTCAATTCATTCTCTCGTTTCCAAGCGACAGGGAAGGCAGACAGGCAGAGAGCTAGCCCTGTGCAGTGACTTCCAGACCATTGACCCTGGACCACGTGTGAACGGAGGGGACATTGGAAAAGGGTCGCCCCCTCGCTGAGAGACCATCTAAGGGATTCCTTTCCCAAGGACTCGCTTGCAAAGCTCAGCTCATCGCGGCCCATCGGGTTTCGACCCCATTCTTACCCATTGCAAACTCCACCAGCGTTTCACTCTCCTCCGACAGCGAGTCGAGGAATAAATCCAGGACTTGCAGTTGCCGCAGGTACTGGTAGTTGTTGGGGTCATAGGCGAAGTTGGCAAGGTTGGCGAGGACCTGCTCCTTGGCGTCTGAGTGGGAAAGCGGCACTGGAGCCCGGCCCCGCGGGGGGCA
>NW_012267223.1:4254003-4259846 GCF_000151885.1 Dipodomys ordii
GCGCCCGCCCCGCTCACCTCGGCTCTGCGTCTCCTGGAACTCCGTGACCAGCGCCTGCAGGTACCCCAGCCGCCCGACGTGGGGGTCCACCTTCGGCTTCTGGGCCATGGTCGGGGCGCGCAGAGCCCCGCCGGGGCCGGGACACCCTCCCCTGAGCTCCCCGGGGCGGGGGGCGGGCTCCCGCCCTGGGCTCGGATCCTGCAGCCCTGTGCGGCTGGGGATGGGGATGTGAGGGAAGGCGGAGGATGCTGTCAGAGTCGGACTTCCAGATCAAAATTCCGACCCACGACGTCGCCGTCCGCCCGAGGAGGAGGAGCCCGAAGGAGCGCCCCGCCTTCGGCTCCGGGTTTCCTTTCTAGGATGCAAGCGGAAGCTGTGCTAGCCCCGCCCCCTGGAGGGCGGAAGCCGTGATGGCCCCGCCCCGGCGACGGTTGTCGTTTAACCACGCCCGTGGAGGGCGGAGTCATGATGGCCACACCCCCAGATGACCGACGTCCTGCTGGCCCCGCCCCTAGAGGGCGGAAGGGGCGGGATTGGTGGGGAGGGAGGTGAGGGGCTGTCGCTCAGCTGCTAGAGGCGCGCGCCAACTTGCTTCTAGAAACCCCAGACCCTTTCCAAGCAGGTCAGCGAGGTTGAGTCCCCTGGCGCGGGGAGCATCTGTGGGACGATAAGGAGCGTCGAGGAGTGGGAGGGGGCCCTGACGGAAGCCGTGCGGGTAGAAGCACCTCCAGCCCCGCACACGGCGGGGTGGGTCATCGAGTGGTCTCGCCCATGCGGCTCCCCTCTGGAATTCGGAGGTTGGTTCCGTGCCTCCCATCATCGGACTTTTATCCCTAGGGTTTGGCTGGTTTTTCCTGAAAAGCTGGGCGACCCGACACTGCACCCTGGCAGGTATCTGGACCTGCCAGTTCTAGCCAGATGTCGTGGGGTCAGTCCCTGGGAACAGCCGCTGTCCACCCAGACCTCCCGCGAGGGCCTCTGTATGGGGTGTGGAGCCCTGGAGGCCGAAGCCCTTTGGCCTGATTGCTTTGCACAACTTCTCAGTGACGAAGATCTTATGGTCGTAGGGAACAAAGCACCAGAGAGGGAGGAGGCCTTATGCTGGCATCGTCTTAATGTAGAGGTGGAGGGTGGGCTAGAGCCCCTGCCTAACAAGTGCGAGGACCTGAGTTCAAACCCCAGTACTCCCAAAAAGTGTAGAAGTGGTGATCTTGTACCTTTAGCTCTAGGCCAGGTGTGAGAGTCTGGATTAAGGCATAGTGGCCTCTACACTCCAGCTGGACACAGGCCCCAAATAAAGTTTCCTATCCCTGTATACAGTCCCTGCTGAATGCATATCTTCTGGGATAGGAGTCTTGAGCTTAGTCTGGGTGCTTGAATCCCTCAGCTGCTCAGTGACCTCTCCAGACCATTGGTTTCAGTGAGGAGTCTGCAGCCTGGCGAAAGGCATCTCAGCTCAAAATGCCTCACCCAGTGTCTTCACCTCTCAGCAGGCAGAGCAGCAAAAGATTTTTGGATGAGGAGCACAGGGATTGGGAGGAGGATGGGAGTAAGTGCCACCCCTCTAGAATTCCTCCTTAGAGTATTCTCAAGAATACTCAGCCATGGGACTGGGAAGATGGCTCAGTGGTAGAGTGCTTGCCTTGCATGCATGAGGCCCTGGGTTCGATTCCTCAGCACCACATAACCAGAAAAAGCCAGAAGTGGTGCTCTGGCTCAAGTGCTAGAGTGCTAGCCTTGAGCTGAAGAGCTGGGGGACAGTGCCCAGACCCAGAGTTCAGGCCCCATGACCAGCAAAAAAAGAAGAAAAAGAAAAAAGAAATCAGCCAAATGTGGGTCAGGTGGACCACTTCAGCTTCCTCTTTTGTATCTGCTTTTGCGTTGTTGTTGTTGTTGTTTTTGGTCCAGTTGTGGGGCCTGAACTCTAGGCCTGAGCACTGTCCCTCAGCTCTTCAGCTCAAGGCTAGCACTCTACCACTTGAGCCACAGCACCACTTCCAGCTTTTTTCTTTTTGCTTATGTGGTGCTGAGGAATCGAACCCAGGGCCTCAGGCATGCAAGGCAAGCGCTCTACCACTGAGCCACCTTCCCAGCCCCATGCTTTTGCGTTGTTGTTGTTGTTTGGGGAATGGGTCAGTCCTGGGGCCTGATCTATGGGCCTGGGCGCTGCCCCTCAGCTCTTCAGCTCAAGGCTAGTGCTCTACTACTTGAGCCACAGCACCACTTCTGGCTTTTTCTGCTTATGTGGTGCTGAGGAGTAGAACCCAGGGCCTCATTCATACAAAGCAAGCACTGTACCACCGAACCACCTTCCCAGGCCCATGATGGTTAGTAATTTGCCCAGAGTACTGCAGCAGGTTGTTTGACATCTTGGTATCCCAGGAGCGAGACTTTTGCTGCTGCGCTATCGCCTCTGGCCACAAGGTGGCACTAGAGCATCCTAAAAGACAGCCCTAGGGAGGGTTGTTTTCCAGTGAGCAGATGGAGGAGGAAGACTGTCATCAGGTCTTGAAAATAATACTATTTCTCGTCATAAGCTTTTCTTGCTGGAGTCTGGTTGAGCCTGAACCAGCAAACAAGGTCCTGAGCTGCTCCTGCCAAGCTGGGAGAAAGGAAAGGGGAGGGAAGAGATTTACTACAAGTCCTGTTTTCCCTGCTTGATGAGTTCAGAGTTTATGACCTGCTGCAGGGAAGGTTTGTGTGTATAATTCAAACAAGCCATTTTCTAGTCCCTGGGATACCCTGCTGAGACAAGTCTGGACTGATGCCAGCCAGCTCTGGGTGTCCTCAGGGAGAGGCCCCCGCAAGGTATGTCAATAGCTCTGATCTCCAGAACACAAGCCCAGGCCCCAAAAGGGCAGAGGACAAGCAGCGGCTCAGCCAGCTACTGTTCTCAGTTGACAGTCACTTTTCCCTGGTGTTGTCCCTGAGCTCTTTTGCTCAAGGCTAACACTCTCACTTTGAGCCACAGCACCACTTCTGGCTTTCTGGTGGCTCATTGGAGATAAGAGTCTCATGGACTTTTCTGCCTGGGCTGGCCTTGAACCATGATCCTCAGGTCTCTGCTTCCTAAGTAGCTAAGATTACGGGCGTGAACCACCAGCACCTGGCTTTACTCTTTCCTTTTTTGATTTGACTTGTTTTATTATAAAATTTTATTTTGGAGGGGAGTACTGAGGATTGAACCTAAAGCCTTGTACATGGCAGGCAAGCCTCTCCCACCAAACTCCACTCCCAGTCCTCAGCAATTACATGGTAACAGCAAGGAAGAGGGGTTCTCAGGAAGTCAGGCCAGGATCTGGGAAGGCTTCTGTTGCTTATGCAACAGTCTTTGTGTGTGTGTGTGTATGTGTGGTGTGTGTATGTGTGTGTGCACGCCTGTGTGTATAGGTATTGGGGCCTGAACCCAGGGCCTTGTATTCTACTTGAGCCACAGCTCTACTTCTGGCTTTTTGTTGTTGTTGGTGGTCTTGGGGCTTGAACTCTGGGCCTAAGTGCTGTCCCTCAGCTCTTCAGCTCAAGGCGAGTGCTCTACCACTTGAACCACAGTGCCACTTCTGGTTTTCTGGTGGTTCTTTTGAGATAACAGTCTTGGGGACTTTCCTGCCCGGGCTGGCTTTGAACCAAGATCCCAGATCTCAGCCTCCTGAGTAGCTAGGATTACAGGCGTGAGTCATGGTGCCCAGCTTCATGACAGTCTTTCAGCTACCTGAGCAAGTCTTTCCCTCTGCCGGTCATTTGAATGTCTACTTCCCCCAACCCTATACTGGATACAAGGGGAGACTGGGGGAGACCCTGCTGAGAGACCCTCAGACTCCCCAATTCAGAGACCAAAGCTAGGGGCCTGCTCCAGGACAGCAGCACGGGCTCCCTTCCCCGCAGTCTGCTCATGTGTCAGGGTGGGGGAACTCCACACCCCTTTCATCCGTCCTCATTCTGTATCCAGGCCGCCTCCTCAGCCTGGCCCTCCGTCCAGTGAACGTGAGGTCCGATCACTTGTGTGGAGGCAGACTTGCTGCCTCCAGGGTCATGACCAGTCACTTTGGAAGCGGACCAGAGAAGGTCAAAGGAGAGCTGATGTTGGAGGCATGCAAGTTGGACGTGAAGATCCAACGTGCTGTGTTGTAGTAGCAGCAGTGTGGAGCCAGCCAGGCTGAGCTGGCCTTGGCTGCCCCCAGCAGGACTCAGTGGAAGGAAGCCAGGAAGGGTCACTCCAGGATACTGCTTGGAAGGTCTTGGGCTGGCCTCAGGCTCACACGCTGGTCACGTACATGCTCTCCGTACACAGCTCCCTCTTGGGTCTGTCTTCCAGGATAAGACCTGGCACTGGAACAGTCTCTGAGGTGTCTCCCTTTGCGTTGTCTTGCTTGCCTTTTCTCTCCCTCTTCTGTAGGGAATAGAAGCTGCCACCCATGAAGAGGGCAGAGGTGATGAGAAAGAAGCTTGACATGTAGAAGACATAGCTGAAGTTGTCAGTGCTGTCCAGAACGAGCCCTGGAACAGAGAATACATCAAGCCATTGCCTGGTGCATCCCAGGATGCTCCCAAGGATGTCTGCTCCAGAGAGCAGAGATTTTATTTTATTTTCATTAAAAAAGTATTGGAAGCTGGGTGTTAGTGGCTCACATCTATAATCCTAGCTACTCAGGAGGCTGAGATCTGAGGATCACAGTTCAAAGCCAGTCCCAGCAGGAAAGTCTGTGAGACTCTTTTCTCTAATAAACCATCAGAAAATCAGAGTTGGCACCGTGGCTCAAAGTGGTAGAGTGCTCGTCTTGAGTGAAAAAGCTCAGGGACAGCGCCCAGGCCCTGAGTTCAAGCCCCACAATCACCACCACCACCAACAAAAGAATGGTGAGGTGGGTTGCTGTCCCTGGGACTTGAACTCAGGGCCTTCAGTTCTTTTTTAAAAAATTTTTTGGCTCAAGACTGGCACTCTACCATTTGAGCCATACCACCTTCACTTCTGGCTTTTTGGTGGTTAACTGGAGATCAGCGTCACACTAAATTTTCTGCTCAGCTGGCTTTGAACCTTAGTCCTCAGACCTCAGCTTCCTAAGCAGCTAGGATTACAGGTGTGAGCCAAAGCACCCCGCTTAACTTTCCATCATGTTGCTCTTTCAGTAACTCCACTAAGTCATTCTTTCATCTGCCAGGCAGCCTTCTCTGTGTTTCTCACTGTAGATCACCACCGTGGTTCCATTCCCTACTTCTTCGCTACAAGGTAAGCCCCCAAAAGCATCATTTTGGCCAGGGATATCCAGTGACTGTCCTGGGTGATAAAGGGTTAAGGCACCTGTTCTGTTTGGCATTTTGCAGCTGTCATTGTGGCTCGAAGAAGGAAGTTATTTCCCTAGGCCTTCCAGGTAGGAAGTAGGAGAACAAATACACAAACCTCATATTTTTTCCTTCCCTTTCCTTCCTCCCTTCTTCCCTTCCTCCTTCCCTTTCTTCTTCTTTTTTTTTTTCTTTTGTCGGTGGAGGGGCTTGAACTCTGGGCTTGGGCACTGTCCCTGCGCTCTTCAGCTCAAGGCTAGCACTCTACCGCTTGAGCCACAGCACCACTTCCTCACAGACTTTTCTGCCCGGGCTGGTTTTGAACCATGATCCTCAGATTTCAGCCTCCTGAGTAGTTAGAATTACAGGCGTGAGCCACTGGCACCCGGCTCCTTCCTTCCTTCCTTCCTTCCTTCCTTCCTTCCTTCCTTCCTGCCTTCCTTCCTTCCTTCCTTCCTTCCTTTTTTCATCATGGGGCCTGAAATCTGGGCCTGGGTGCTGTCCCTCAGCTCTTCAGCTCAAGGCTAGCACTCTACCACTTGAGCCACAGCGCCACTTCTGGCTTT